>NC_091012.1:123992703-124295733 GCF_041146395.1 Eulemur rufifrons
TTTCTTTCATGTGATTAAAAAATTAATGTTTCTTAGAGAATTAAGTGTTTATTCTGTTTAAGCTACTGTTGTTAGTTTTGGTCTCCATTACCTTTACCTCAGTACAATTCCTACCTGTTATATGCTGAACTGAGTCCCTAAAAAGATACACTGAAGTCCTAACCCCTAGTACCTGTGAATGTGGCCTTATCTGAAAATAGGGTATTGGCACATGAAATCACATTAAGATGAGGTCACACTGAATCAGGGTAGGCCCTAATCCAATATGACTGGTGTCCTTATAAGAAGAGACAAAGACACACAGAGATAAGATGGCCACGTGACTACAGAAGCAAAGATTGGAATGATACCTCTAAAGCCAAGGAATGCCAAGGATTGACGGCCACCACCAAAAGCTAGGAAGAGACAAGGAAGATGCTAGAAGAGGCAAGGAAGGATTCCACTGCAGGTTTCAGAGGGAGAGGTGCCCTGCCAACATCTGGATTTCAGACTGCTAGCTTCCAGAACTATGAGACAATAAATTTCTGTTATTTTAACCCACCTAAGTTTGCAGTATTTTGTTAATATACTACCTAACAGAGTCTTAGAAACTCTCTGTCATCCACTGTATTCACCAGACCTCACACCGACTGACTACCACTTCTTCCAGGCTTTGGACCACTTCTTGCAAGGAAAAATAATCAATTCTCAAAAAGCTGTGGAAAATGCCTTTCTTGAGTTCATCGCCACTCTCTCTCCAGGCTTCTTTGCTGCTGGCATAAACAAGTTACTGTTAAGATGGCAAGATTGTGTTAATAGTTTAGGCACATACTTTAATTGTACTGCTTCTTGTTTGAGATAAAATAAACTACACTTTTGATTTGAAATTGGACATTTCAGATTTAATGACCTAATAAGTCTAAATAAGCCACTTGGGTCTAAAAAAAAGTGGTAAGACATGGCTTAGCAGTTGCATGTGGAAAAAAAAATTGTTATGCATTTTAATTTACAGGATGCTCAGAATAAAAATATACTGTGAATATGGATGCCAAGAAAGTTAATGCAACCCTGAATAGACTTAACAGAAATTTACTACCCAGAAAAGGTGGTAGTGACAGGTTTATTCTGCTCTGTACTAGTGGCAGTAGGAACACTTCAAGTACTGCATGCATTTTTGGGCTGGTGACTTTACTGGGATACAAACTCTGAACCAGGATCATTATTCTGAAAGCAGAGCACTAGAGAAACTGCTGAAGGCCTAGGAATATTGGGTCTAGCGGGGAAAGCTCAGGAAGATAGCTACCTTCAAATATCTAAGAGGCTCTCATAAAATGGGCATAGAATAGGTGCTGAACAAGTTCTTACTGAAGGCAGAGACAGAGAGGATCAGGTTAGCTTCCTGTAGTACCATTCAGATGAAGTAGGACCAAGGACGAGCCATGAGAAACAAATTCAGGCCAAATGCAAGTCCTTTCTACCTAATGAAAAATAAAATAAACTTTAAAGGTATATTGAAAGCAGCAACCCAAATGTCCATCAATGGAGGAATGGATAAACACATTGTGGCAAATCTATTCCATGGAATATTATTTGGCCATAAAAAAGAATGAAGTACTGACACATACTACAACACAAATTAACCTCAAAAACGTTATGCTAGATGAAAGAAGCTGGACACAAAAGGTCACGCAATGTATGATTCCATGTATATGAAATATTCAAAATAGGCAAATCCACAGAGACAGAAAACGGGCTAGAAGGAGTAGGGAGTGATTGGCTTAATGGGGTTTTCTTTTGGGGTAATGAAAATGTTCAACAACATTATGAATGTACTAAATGCCACTGCACTGCTCACTTTAAAAAGGTTAATTTTATGTTATGTGAATTTCATCTCAATAAAAAAAGATTAAAAAAGCACACTGAAAAAGAAGGCTAGCACCTGCTTTGTGGTAAGAAAAGCTGTACATAGAATTCAGTAATCTCTCTACATCAAACAAGCACATCAAAATCATAAAGGAGAACGCCAAAAGACCCTTCATGATAAAATCCCATTCTCTACTGGAGAATGGCCAATGACTACATTTTAAGACTTTCCATCCTAGTTCTAAGGTTTTCTTCCTGCATGACTGACTCATGCTTACTGCCTTATGAGACCACAATTATTTTCATGTTTTTGTCTTGTACAGAAACAAGACACTGCCCTAGGTAAGTGTGGCAATATCCTCACCATCCTTAACCTACTCATCAAATCAACAATTTGTTCAGCTACAGCCATTTTGAAATGGAAACACACGTTGATTATAAATTTATTATTTCCCTTCTCCCTAGAAGGACAGAAGTCCTGTAATGGTACACTTTTTCTGTTATAGAAGATTTTAACGTAAGGATAATGTGAGAAATCCTAGGGGTGTCCCAAAGTAGGACTAGAAGTCACTTCACTGGGACAACTTCCTGGGACAGGAGCTGTACAATTTCACTAATTATTTCTACCTTGGCCCAGAGAGTCACATGCAGACGTTTTCTCAGTTCTACATTAAGAATGGAAATGTTAATGAGAAAAAGTTTAATTTGGTTTGAAATCTTAATTCTATAATGAAAGATTAACTTAATAAAAACTAAAGCTTTATTTTTGGTGAATTATGGAATCCCATGTGGGACGATTCCATACACATAAGGCCACATTAAAAAGTCAAAAGTATATCCTTAAAGGAAAGCAATATTGAAATATTCATTGCCTAACTTGGGTAAGTCCTGTCTCTATCACCACTGTGAAAAAGTCACTAAATACTATTTGCTTAGTAACTTAAATACGCATCAAAGTTTTCATTCCCATATTAGAATGCACTTCCCATATAGCACAGATACCCAGAGAATACTTTGTAATAAGCAGCAACTTGTATATTATTAAATTCTCATGAGCCTAAAAAACTTTACTGATACACACACACGCACGCGCGCGCACACACACACACACACACACTTTTTTTAAGTATCTGAAAAGAGACAAGAGACACACCTAAAACCCTGGGAACAAAACTGTCCCAGTCGTCTTCTCATAACTCTGGCAACATAAGCCAGAAGAGCCAGCTTTCATACTCCAAGTCAATTCTGGAAAGTATTCAAGTCAACTGCAACAAAGGACTAAAAGAGAGTAGATTTATTATGTAAGGATGAGACTGGCACATTAAGAGGCTAGCACTTTACCATTAAACTTGAACAATGCAAAGTCCCCACTAGTCTAGTACTAGGAATGTCTGGTATTTTGTCCAAACAAACATTTACAAATGCCTATTTTTGCCCCAGATATCAATTTTATATTATCTACGTAATGTTAAACTAGTTTTACAAATAAGGAAATGTTCAGTTCATTAATATGTCTCTAGCACCTAGCAAAGTGCCTAGGATATAGTAGGTGTTTAATAAGTAATTATTAAATGAAAGCAATGTATGATTACAGCACCAAGAATGTCACCAGAAGAGCATAGTCCTACAAAACAGATACTTTGGAAAATCCTATAGTAATTACAATGATTCTGTCCATTGCACAACTGTTTTGGGAACTTCCCTGGAACTATCTCTGGAAAGATGCATATTTTCCCTCACACTAGAAAAGCCCAGGAACCTCACAAATAGAGTTAAGAAATTCTCCCCTCATGACTAGCAACTCAAAATGGAGTACAGAAGCATCCTGAGCCCTCCCCTGTCAAGACCCCCCCGCCCCCTCATGAGGAATGGCTAAGGACAGTATCACCAACCAGGATGCTTTGAAATCAGTTAGTTCCAGCGGGCCATGTCCTGAGCAGCACTATAACCAGAGGAACTAATTTATGAAAGCTGCTTCCTGGGAAGAGTAGCTGATAGCCTTGGTAAATGCCTGCCTAAAGCGTCACAGTTTTAAGAAGGAAAAAAAACAAGTCACTTTGAAATGCCTGTGTTAGTTGACTCATTAAAAAATGATAAATGATAAAAGACAACCTACTATATTAAACCACTACCAACATCATCAATGTTTATCGGAAGCTCAACAATCTAAGAGCTATACACTTTCCTTTTACCTTCTCTTACCAAGAATGGAATCAAAACTGGCTGACTTTCTAAGAAGTAATTCAATTTTCATTGAACTTAGCTTGATGAGTTAGATATTTAAAAAGTCTAAAAGGCAGCATCAGTCATGAAGCAAGGTGAAGAGCCTACAACTGGATTGATGAGTCACACTAAATATGTACACTTTTGTTCTCTCTTTGCACCTGCTGATGCAAGTCTTGAGATGAGACTGACGTAAAAGGAATTCACTATGACAACTAATTCTCACATTTTCCACGTTTAAAAAAATCTACATTCTACTTTGCTAATTATCAAAGGTATACAAAAAATAAGGTAAGAAATATTTTATGCTTATGCTTATCAAATTCATTAAAAATAAATTAGTGATAATGTCCAAATGCTGGAAAGGCTGTGGTAAAACTGGTATGCTCATAAAGTATTAGTGTATAGTGTAAGTTGGGATAACCCATTAGGAAAACAGTTGGCAATATCAGTCATGATCATATCATACTTGTGCACTGTTGATAAGAATTTATCCTAAAGAAATATTTCCAGTAAAGAAAAAATCATTTAAGCAGGAAAATATTCATCACAAATTTTCCAGTAAACAGATATTGGAAAGTAGGCTAAAATGCCCAAGAGGTATGTTTAAATTTGTGTTTAAAAATCTCAGTGCTGGAAACGAAGTAGCAACACAGAAATAGCCTTGACAAAAGATAAACATCATATAAAAGCATATTTCCATTGTAACTGCAACCCCGTAAAAAACACATATGGATATGCAAAAGGACAAAAGAATACACTGGCAGCTATTTGGAGTTGCCAAATTTTGTGAAACGATGATATATTATCTTAAAATTAAAATAAAAAGCCATTAGAATTTAAAATAAAATATTTTTAGCCAGGCACGCACCCCTGTAGTCCCAGCTACTCAGGAGGCCAAGGCAGGAGGATTGCTTGAGCCCAGGAGTTCAAGGCTGTAGTGTGCTGTGATTGCACCTGTGAATAGTCACTGCACTCCAGCCTGGGCAACACAGCAAGACCTTGTCTCTTTGGGGGGAAAAAAAAAAGAAAGAAAGAAAAAAGAAAATTTTCTAAAACTAGCCTATATAATCAGCCCTTTCCAGTGAAAACATCTGAAGTCAAAATTTGGTTATAGGACCCTGTCTGTGCATTTCAAAAAATAAGTAAATAAATAACAGTTTCCCAGGCTTACCTTCTTTTCACCAAAAACCTTATAAATAAATCTGCAAAGCAAGGCACATTATAACCCTGTACTGGCGGGACAGATTGCACATTATCATATTGCAAGTTCTGAGAAGATCTGCAATAAACTTATTTAACTTTGGCTAGCCCAGCGTTTGCTAAACATACTTGATCATAAAACCCTCTATGCTCAGAAGACCTGCAAACATTCTTCTCACTACAGTTTGGGAAGTGCTGCTTGGGCCGATGATGCTCAAAGGGGGCAACAGAGGGAAGGCATCTTAATTACCAGTGAGGTGTTTCCAGACTCTACCTCCACAGTTGGGAGTCACTAATGATAGCATGTCTAATCCCTCAGGTGTCTGTATTAAGGTACAGAGAAAGCCTGAGAACTACTGATCTATGCAGCTCCTTATAAACAACTTAATCCTACTGAGGGGGAAAAAAAACCCCACAAAATAAACCCCTTAGGGTACAGGTTTGGGAGGTCTTATGGCTCTTACAAAAAGGGTTCTGATCAAGTCCAAAGATGATAGCAGTTTCTAGAAAGGAATGGCATCTTTCGTCTGTAATTATGAAGTGGCAACCAAAGAAATCTGAGTAACCCATATGAGAACTAGTCAGTGTCCCTTTTAGATATAAATATAGTATTGCTCATGACACACACAAAAATAAAGCATATATCTTCTTGAAGTCTGGATATTTAAAAAAATAGTATATACATATGGTAGTAGGGTGTCTCCACAGGCCAAATACCCACTATCTGCTTCCCAGAGTTAAGGGATGGGCAAATAGCCCTCTACCCCCTTCTACATGATTCTTTAGCATATGAGACTTTTACCTCTGGTCTAAGTGTAGCTTTCATGCAGGCTTGGCAAAGAGGGCCATTTCGGGAGAAGTAAAGGGGAAGGTGCCGAGTTCGATTGCGACAGGTTGGCTCCTCGCATATCAACCAGCCCTGGAGAGAAAAAGAAAAAACTTCAGTCTTACCATCACCATAGACAAATACAAATAATAAATCTTTTTTGTTATCAAGATAGACTCATTTTATTCAAACATTCCTTAGCAATTCTGACATAGCTCTCTCCAGTTACCTTCCTTTCCTAACATGTTAATTAGATCTATGCTCCAAACTTAGAAGTTGGGAAACCCATTAAGTTAAAAAAAAAAAAAAACCATGTAAGATGTTATTCCCTTTTCTTAAAAAACACCCTCCCCCACTCACATACATCAAAATCTCCCAATAAAAACTTCTATTACATGCAGAATGTAAACCAATGTGTCTTAGTTCATTAGTAAAGACCATTACCAGAATGTACTACATAGAAATTAATGACCTTCCAAATAGCTGTTGGCTAGTTACTTGAGTTTAAGAGGGTTTCCTTCTCTGTAAAATGGGTACAACAGTATTTACCTTACAGGGTTGTTGTATGATATAATATATTTAAAGCACTTAGAACTATACTTGGTATAAAAGAAACACTTAACAAATGTAAGCAATTATTTCATTTAAAATTAAAACAGATTCTCCTATACATGTTTTCTAGAGGTATAAAACTGGCGACAATGCTTTCAAGGACAACTTCAACTGACCACTATTTTCCAGAAGTTTGAAATAGCCATTGCCCACTTCTCTGTCCTTTAGAACCTTCTTCTCACTCTCTTTCTTCAGTTACTCTCCCTTGCTATTCTTACTTGAATTTTCTCATAGTGATGTGATAACAATATGCATGTCATCTTAAATCAGCATTATGTTTATTATAAAGCACATTGGTTAAACAAGGAAGACAAGACTTCACAAATGCATTAAGCAAAGCTCAGACGTTTACACTAAGACATGCAGGGTCTGTGGGCTTTGGTGCTACATGCACTGCTACACAGGCCTAATAAGCATGAGGCAAATGTAGGGTGAGGTGCTGGGGTATAAAGGTGAACAAGGTATGTTCTCTTGTCTCATGGTGTTCCTTCCTGGGGAGCCGCAGGCAGGGACCTGACTATCTGTAGATCTTGGAGCATTTTGAGATACGGCAACTTCTGAACTAGTCTTGAAGAATGAGTGGAAGTTAGGTGGGTAGACAAGGCAAGAAAGCCAACTGAGGCAGAAAGAACAATGCAAGCCAAAGAAAGGCCAGAAAGAGCTATGCTGTGATATTAAGAAAGGGATCAATAACACATATAACCCCATTTCCTATTTGTAGACTGAGTAACCTGTTGGTCTTTTCCCCCTAGATGAGAGCAGTACATATACGGAGTGTTGCTTCATTATGCTAGGCTGCCACTTAGTAGTGTTTCCATGTGGTATTAATCCAAAGCTGAGGGATGCCCTCACCCACTGCTGTGCTGCTTGACCTCATTCCTCAGAATAGGCTCTTCATGGAAGTAACTACAACCAAACTCAAGGGAAAGCACCAAGAATCAGTTCTAGTTCTGTTTAAGGCTATCACACAAAGGGAAAAGTGCATTGTAGAACTTTTTGACTAAAAAAAAATTATGCTACCTTTAAGAAATATAAAATTCATCTAGTTGATACAGTCACAGTAACCTTCATTCAAAGGCTAAACTATTTTAAAATTCAATTTGAATTGTTCAGGTAGAGGGTCTCAACAAGTCTTTAATGAAATTTCTAATGTATGCCCAGAATTACATTAAATATTGTGGAGAATAGGCACAGGAGCCCCAGGCACAGAGTTTCAGGAAATTACAATCTAGCAAAGCAAGTTCCACACACACAAAGACTAAAAGCAATTCAGTATGGTTTGGCTGTAAGAACCAAGTTGTGTGGTATCAACTACAAATGTTAACCAATACAGAGAAGAGATAGAGACAAACTACTACAACCACAACAAAAGACCATGAACCAGAATGAAGAATCAGTGGTTCTGAGTCACAGGCAACTGTTTATTTCAATTCTTAGGAGCTGTTACCACATTTTCTTGATTTGAAGAGACATTTATAATCACATTTTAATACTTCTGAAACTCAGACGCATTTATAACAGGCATGTACAGTTTTATGACTTATTGATGTTTCCTTCCAAAAAGCTGCTAAGTCAAGAGTGCAGCTCACAATCGGCCCCTTAGAATTAGAGAAACAAGATACACGGTTTAGTCTGTTCTAGGCATGAGGGAAACAGTGGGGAATATTGGAGCTGACAGTAACAATAGGTATTAAATTTTAAAGGTACCCTATAAACACTAAAGGTGAGACTAGTTGTTTCTGGAAGTACCCATTTAGGCATATTAATAAAGAAATCAGTAGAATCCAAGCAAACCATGTATGAAAAATTCAGGACTGGACCACTCCTTTATCATTCATTTGGATTTGTTACACTGTATTTGATATCTGAGGCTTTACACGCTTTGGAATATGTAGTCAATTAATATTGCCAACCATAGCTGTAGCTCATCCAATTCTAAACAAAATTATAAAATAAGCAAGCAGACAGATAACAACTATCATGTTTTGAGACAAGAAATTATTAAGTACCAGAAGACAACCTGGAAGTTAAAATTATTTTTTAATTTTTAAAATATAATATTGAAAAATCTAGAGTTCTTTTTCAGATGTTTTTGAAACTTGATTCCATCAATTTACTACAACTTCATGACTCACTGGGGAGCTGCCAACCAGGGAGATGCTAAGTTGTCATCTCACCTGTTTTTAAAGCAAACACCTAACTCTATCTCTGACAGAGTTACTAACTAAATGTCCTTTCAAATCATATAGAAAACAGATAATATAATTTGTCTAGACTTCCTACCAGTTATAATTAACATTAAAGAGGTCTTTTTGTCTTTGTCACCTCTCTATTCAGTGCTTATTTGGGTTTGTTTGTACTTACTATCTGTTAATCTCCCTTTACAAATGACAACAATAACTAGTGCTATTATGCACGGAAATTAAACATGCTGATAACTGTGTGAAGGGAACTGGGGCTGAAAAAAATATTAGAAACCTGTAACTCTTTATGCCTCTTGTTTTATTTTGATAATTAAGCTTTTGGTCATGGTGTATTTTAAACAAAACTCTTCTATGAAGGAAATAGGCCCTAATCATATTCAATATATGCTTTGCTTCAATTTAATTTTGTCAAGTACATTTTGCTTAACCCTTTGTTCCCCCAACAAATGTTAACCAACTATGCTAAATCTAACTTCCAACAAACATTTGTGTTGTTAAAAATAAATATGCCAGGTTTGGAAATAGTCCATGATGGGGCAAATCTTATATTACAAAATCTCATAGTGAACTTTGCCTCTCAAGGATGATAAAAACAAAGCAAGTGAAAATATTAATATTGTATAAATTCACTTTGAATTATCACTCTCAAAGATAAAACAAAACTTATTTTCATTTCTCATTTTGGGAAATAACATAGAACCTGTACAGCTCAAGGCTACCCTGACAAGCCAATGGAAGAAGAAATTTTTAATAAAAAGTATAGTTCCTTGGAAATCCAACCTATAAAAAGGTTTGGGCTTTAATAAAAACCTCTAGAACCACTTTAACGACTTCTGCCATCCAAATGTCATTTTATTATGTAATGCCACCTGCAAATGTTATAACCAACAGGAATAAGGTCATCAAGTTTTCGATTGCCTAGCTTAAGCACGTTTATAAGTAGAAAGTTCAAAAGAGGTGAAGTCAGCTTGTCCAACAGCAAAACAAACCTTTACCAAAACGTGCCAAGGTCTATCACCTGTTACTTTAATCTCTGCATCACTAATTCCTTAAAATCATTGTGTACAAAATTGTGTCAAATGCTGATTGGTTCTGATTGCTAAATTATATTTCTGAGATCTCAACTAAAATGGCTTCTGTCTGCACATGCTAAAAAGGGATCAATTTCCACTTGTAACTGAGGCGTTCTGGTAGTTGCACCTTAAACACAAACTGTTATTCATTTGTGTACATTTATATTTTTAGAAGGATACACATGCAGAAATCATCCAGATCTGGAAATGTGGAGCATAGGAGGCCTTCAAAAATATTGTTTGAAAAATGAATGAATAAGAGCGATAAAATAAAAATGTGGAGCAAGCTTATAAAAAATAATAAAGAAAGGGTCTAAAAGTCACAGAAGAAAAAAACTCACAGTGGTTTGCAAACTCTTGAGTCAAATGTATGGTGGGTCCTTCTCTCATTCCCAATCGGTGATCAAGTCTGTCCACTGGTCTTTCCTTTATAGTCCCAGTACCAACAACCTCACCCGAGCTCAGATCTCAAAGTTGTTCCACTGTAGTAGCCTCCTCCTTAGTTTCCCTGACTCCATTCTCTCCTCCCACATCCAATGCAGAGTTGCCAAGTCCAGTTTCCCAGGGCTCTCCTCTTCCACCCCCAACTGTATACCTTCCATAGACAATTAAGAACAAACTCTGATCTGGCTTTTAAATCTTTACAACCTCATCCTGTCCCCCCTTTCTAATCATTCTCTTACACAAACTCTTTGGCCCACTGAATTGCTTTTTCTCACTGTACTTACTACATTTTGCCTGTTTTCATCTCCTTGTCATTGCTCATCCTGGAGAATCTCTGCCTAAAATGCCCATTCCTTGAGTATCAGTTCCATTCCTCTTGAAATTTTCCCAACCCACAGGGACTTCTCCCTCTATTCTAACACTAAGCACACACTGCTTTGCCATGTCCCTTAACCATCTTATTTCACCATCTTGTTTTACCTACCTAACTGGATGGCTGGTCCCCCTGGGAAACAACCTACTTTGGATTTGGTAGTGTCCTCTCCAGTATCTAGCACAAAGATTCATACTCAATGAAGAATACAGAATTGAGGTTATAAAAAAACTGCATTTGAGTAGCGTTTCTTCCCTCCCATTTATTAATGGGTAATTTTGTTAAGTCATTGAACCTCTCTCTGAGCTTTAGTTTCCTCATCTGTAAAATAGGAGGTAATAATATTTACTCTGCTAGGGTTATTCAGAAGATCAAATAAAACTCACAAAAATGTTGAGCAGGCCAGGCACAGGGGCTCATATCTGCCTGTAAGCTCAGTACTTTGGGAGTCCAAGACTGGAGGATCACTTGGGGCCAGGAGTTTTGAGACCAGACTAGGCAACATAGCGAGACGCCATCTCTCTAACATATATATATATATATATATATATATATATATGTATATATGTGTATATATATATTTATATATTAGCCAGGCATGGTGGTGCACACCTGTAGTCCTAGCTACTTGGAAAGCTGAGGTGGGAGGATCTCTTGAGCCCAGGAGTTTGAGGTTTCAATGAGCTATGAATGCGCCACTGTACACTCCAGCCTGAGTGACAGAGTGAGAACCCTGTCTCTAAAGAAAAAAAAAGTTGATCAAATGTAAGATATTGTATTATCCTACACATGCCTCCAGTATTGGGGAACATTACTACTGAGCTACAGCTGACAATGCACTATTAAAAATGCACTAATTTAACCAGGAAAAAGCCTGGTCAGCTTCCACCTGGTGTTACTACAAAATGAAGAAGTACAATGATGGATAAATAACAAGATTAGGTGGCACTGCTTCTCAATTTGATTGCAAAATATTGTAACTATATAGTCAACATAAGCAAAATCTTCATGTGTTTTTCCTGATAAAACTATGCTTTATTTGAAGTTATAGATGGCAGAACAGGTGATGGGGAAGAGGAAGTGGTCTGTTTTATTTTGTGATTCACAGAGATTTTCAAGAGAAAAAACAGTCCTGCACTGACGTATGATTTAGTTTAAATTGTAATGGCTCTCCAGGAGTGCGGGGACAGGGTCACAGGGTGAGGTCTGCCAGCATGCATGCTCTTTCACAGCTCATCATATCATTACTAGTTTTCATTAATGGCCATTAACCAACCCTCTCCCCAAACTATATGCACTTTGAGAAAATCAGACTCTCTCTTCACCCAAAACCATTTATAAATGTTCTGGGGTTCCCTTGTAGGCACATTTTTCTGTCATAGAATTATCCCCAGTGTAAAAAAAAAAAAATGGGTCTTCTTATAGATAGTGCACAGTATGGGCCCACAGCTGCTTCTGAAGAATGACATGTTGTGATTTGGAATTTCCAGAAATATCAAAAAACAAATTGCTTTCTGACCCACATTTACACCCAAAACTGGGAGAAAATTTCCCTAAGATCTCCAGGGGAAGTTTTAACGGGAACATAATTTAGCTTTTAAAGTTAAAGCTTCTACACTGCAGCATGCTGGCATGTCAAAGAGTGATTATTAAGTCCCAGAGAGGTGCCAGGGTAGGAGATGAAAGAGCAAATCAGGAGAAATAAATATATAAACTAACTATTCACCAAAGTTAATACAAAAATATTTTGAACAAAATTATCAAACAAAAGTGGAAAGTGCCTCATCGGTCAATGTAAGAATTTTAAATATTATTAAAATTGATTTTTTTAAGTAAGACATCTCTTTAAATGAACAGTCATATGTCATTTCATCCAAGTTATTTGAAACTTATTGATCTTATCATTTGTACAACGACCAGACTCTGCCATCAGTTTGCTGAAAGGATAATGGAGCACTCCCAAACTGTTATGATAGGTTAGATGCAAACAGTGGTCCTCATTTAAACACATAGAATAGCACTATAAGTGGACAAATTCCAACCTCAGCAATTGTATATTACATGATAAATTAGCAACTTGGTCTGCTTGGCCTCACATCAAATCCAATACCAGAGCCTTGTTATTTTAATTTACAATCAGAGCTTGAGCATCAGAAGATATATCAGAAGAGGTACATTAAAGAGCCCCATGCGAGCCATCTTCTCTTGCTATACTGTGAGCACAGAAAGCCAACAATTACCAGCAATTGTATTTTACCACTGCAGGACAATACTAGAACAGTTAAAATTGTCTCCATGCAAGCAACCAGGGAAAATACACTTAAAATGACTTTATATGGAAAATTACATTTTTGGGGGAAAAAAGTTCAATGGAGGACATGTATCTTTCCGTATGGGCAGCTAAAAACCTCTCTTAGTATATTCAAGCCTATTCTGTAAAATACTCTCCCTATTCATCCAACTCAAAAGCAAGCTACATTCTTAGGCTATAATAGGTCACAACTAAGTACACAGTACCTTGCTTCAGGAATAATTTTGCTTTGTCTGTCAACTGTCAACAAAGCACAAAGAGCTCAGGCAACCTAGCCATGTACTGTGGATGTTAGAGATCTAACAAAATACAAATAACAAGAACACAAGATTTCATAGCCACCCTGATTTCACTTTATATAAGAAACTGAAAGCATTTTCCTCTCCACATTCTATTAATCTCTATTATATTACAAATCTTTTCATAAAAGACTTTTTTCCCTATGTGAAGCTACAAGTGACTTGGGGATGTAATATTCCAATTGCAATGAATGCCCGACTTTCCAACATGAATAGTAATAAATGGATGTGTCAGTTAAGGCATATAGTCATTTCAATAAGGGAAAGGAGGAAAGAATCAAACAGAATGAGATGGTAAAATGGCTGATCTAGTGCTTATAGTAATATTTTAGTGATGAGGCCTCTAAGAAAAATTGTTCATTACTTCCATCACTGTTCCTGCCTCTCAAGTCTTCACTCTTGAAAAAACCCCACCTTAGCTATATATACAGAATAATGAATAAACATCAAAAGTAAACTCAAGGATTGAAGATACTCTTGGTTCTAAATAAATAAATAAATAAATAAAAATAGTAAGCTCAAAGCTTAGTTTCATCACTATGTGCATAGAAAAAAAAAAAAAGACTGGAAGGAAATACTCTAAAATGCCATCACAGGTTATCTCCAGGTGGTTTTTTCCTTCTGTTTCTGCATTTTCTGAATTTTCTACAAGTTTTTTTTTAATAATCAGAAATGTGTTATTAATAAGGGAAGACAAAGTTTTGCCAAGAGCTTTCAATATAAACGAAATAACTTATGCAGCCGAAAAATATTCTGAGCTATATCATGTGTTTGGTTGCTGTCAAGATAAATCTTCAGGGAAGGTGCTTTTGGAAAAAAAGGCCCATGAAAAAATTAGTTTGTTCTTAAAAAATTTTTCTTACTAAATCTAAAATTTCAAAAATAGGTCAATTCAATCACATAAGCAGTTCTCAAGGAGAAAATGGCAGGGCATGTATTAGTAGTATTAGAATTATTTATTAAATTAAGCCACTCAATAAAATGTACACAGTCTTTTCTGGAATATGATCTGAATACTTTTCTTTATGATGGTGGGTCTCTGAAGGTAGGTAATAAATCAATTTTAAAGAGAGGTGCCTTGTTCCCCACGCCCTCTCCCTTGCCTTTATTCACTGTGCACACAGATCAACTCAGATGTCCCGGGGTAAGAATCAAATAAAAAAAAATTTAATCAGGAGGGCATGCCTAGAACCTTTTTACCAGAAGAGTTTTTCTTTGCTCAAATCTAGCTAAAAGTAATTTTTATTGTTTGTTTGTGGCTAGTAATTATTGGTATGGTTTCATGTGATATGCCTTCTGGTAGCAAACAAGAAATGTGAAAACTGAACTATTTCTACAATTGCCTCAAAGGACATCTTAAAATCAGAATGGAGTTCAAACCATCACCAGGCAATGTTTGTTCATTTAACTTTAATTATTTTCTCCTTGAGAATGGTACTAATGAAACTGAATATCTTTCATGGTTTCGAAGAGCCTGTTTGAATAGTCTGTAAACAGAACTAAGGGTAGACAAGAGATCTGGCTGAGCCAGGGGGTTGCTAGGTGATGTAGAATGTAAACCCACAAACTTGTTAAGGTTTGCTTTGCTTTCATGCCACTTTCACACACTCTCAAAAGTTTTGAGAATTGATTTTTCAGGTGGCCATTAAAAAGAACCCCCTCCCTCCAAAATTCACTCCCCGAAGATGGTGTGCCAGATTCAGAAGAGACAAAATCTATCTGACCTTTGGCCGCAATGGGAAACTTTTGGTTTTACATGAGCATAGGATTATATATTTTCAGAGTGCTCACAATTTAAGAAACCAATGCAAGGTGGATTTTAACATTTCAAAAAGATACTTCTAATCTCTTTTCTAACTTTAAATAAAATTAAAATTTCTTTTCAAAAAAAAATTAACATTTTTTGGGGGACATTTGGGGCACAAAACCCAAAGCCCCGTGACAAATGCCTCATCATCATGACAAACCTTTTGGTTTAGCCACTCTTGTCTTCTCTCTTCTGGCCTGCACCAACTCTGCCTGTGAGGCTTCTCCCTCTGAACCCTCCCCCAGCCTCCTTTTTAAGTAGCTGATCAGAGATTGTCCAGTAAGAGCACTTTATTAGATCATCAGCCAGAGGGGTTCACAAGTACTGAGAGCAATGGGCTCAAATGCGGCACATCAGTTTTAATAGACCAGGGGCTACTAGTAAACTGCAGATACTGCTGAGAACTTTCCATGCACTGAACTCTTGAAAAAGCACCGTCTCTCCAGCTTAAATGCAGCTGCCTCTTTCAATGCCGCAAATGGGTAAATTTGACAAAAAAGCCACCATTAAGACTACATGAAAGGCTCAAGACAACATCCTTTCAATGCTTTGTACTTCAGTAATCAGATGTACTTACTCACCCCCTCCCCCAAACCCGATCAAGAACTATTTCTGAATGGTAGGAAATAATTCCACTTTGTACATCTTTTAGTTAATCAAGACTTTCTATTCAGCAATTTGACCTTTTGTTCAAAACAGGATTATCAGTTTTTTCGCCAGTTACCAAGGGCGACTCGCATGGTGAACATAATTGCAATAATTTGCAAAACACCATGGCAACCCACATTACAACTAGGTAAATACTGGGCTTTTGTGCTACATTGTTATTTTCAGAGATGCTGAAGTCAAAGAACGAATGACAAATGAACACAAAATTTATATTTGCTTTGTCTCAAAAGAGAAGAAAATTGATAACAAGAATTGAGGGGAAACCGGCTACAGCTGTAATTTCTAACTTGATTAATTAGGATGGTAACAGTCCTTAACAGTATATTCAACAAACAGCCCTGACTTCGTCTCTCCACCCACCTCTCTCTATACCACTACCACTATATCTCCCCCACCCCAGACAAATTTTTTCAGCTTGGAGAACAAACATCCCCCATTTGCTCTTTTCTTCAACTTAATGGAATCCTTAATTGCAGAATATTGTTCTCCTGCTCTTCACGGCAATGGAAACGAGAAAAAAGAGGAGAGTGCCAGGGCAGACAGGGAGCTACAGTCATTTTTTTTCCTGCCTCTTTTGGACACCCCAGGCCCAATGATGAGATGGCATTTTCCTGGTATCAGCAGCTGTTTCATAGCAGACAATAAGGTAAAAACTATTTAGCTTTAGCTTTGCAGAAAAGCACTTCTTTCCTCTTGGCAACACAAGGTAAGTAAGTCTACACGCCGAGATGAAGTTTCATAAATTTAAATGCCAGAACATAAGATGAGAAAATAATGACAATAAAAAACATACATTTTTCTTGTAAAGAAATATTAATTGTGGTACTGTCCAAAAGCTGTTGAAATGCATGTGTTTACTATTTGAGGAAGATGTTCAATAAGATCACCAATGTGCTGAAAACCACTTTACACTCAAACAGATCCCAAGTCACCAAACAATCTAAAAATATAAACTGAGTACTCAGAAATTAACACAAAAATCAAAATCATATTTTTAGTAAACACAGTCTCAAAAATATTATAGTCTTTTCAATAATAAATATGATGATTAGAAAAGTTATATCAGAATTTTTTACTCAGGTATGAAAGGCAGACTCTATTTTATAGTGAAGGAGTTTTTTTCTAAGAGGAACAAATTTTGCTGTAATGCCTAGCTTTTGGAAATTATCAAAACTGCAAAATGGAGTATTTTGGGATGAGAAAAGAAAAATACACACAGAAAGGGCTTGCAGAAGTTATTCTGCCAAGATCTCGAGAGATAAGCACTCCAGATGCATTCTGAACACAGCCCAGCCTGCTTCCCTTCATCTGCCTCATAACAAGGAAGAGCAAAAGGAGAGTCCCTGAAATGATCTGCATATTTCCCCTAACTTTTGAAAAATCAAATGAACCTGATACTATGGGTCCATTCTTATTTTGTCAGGGCTAAAGATTCCCAGACAGATCTCTAAGATTCAGCTTAGACAAATCACAATATAACATTTTTCAGAATATGCCTCTGAAATTATAGATACTGTTATTTCTCTCAAAGAGTAGAAATCAAAAGGATGTGATACATTAACTCCTTATCAGTCAGTGACAACCTCTTTATACTTTGAAAATATACACTTTTCTGGCGTAGTTCATTCCAAATTTACCATACCCATATTAAGTGTATGCCTGTCGAAGTCTAAATGTTAAGAGGAAATGTGTCCTTTAATGCCAAATGATAAAGGGTTGAACAAGCCTTTAGACTTTTTGATCAAACAGAATTGATGACAGATCATAAAGAGGGCCTAAAATCCTCGTGACACTTGAACTTCTTTAAGAAACCTTTATATATATTTTATAATCTACCTAGAATTTCTTCACTTAAAATATTTTACCTAGTATACTTGCCCCCACCACCCTTCTGTGGCTTCTGTTCCAGTGAGGTTTTTTTTTTCTTTTCTCTTGGTTTTTGGGTTTTTTTCCCTTTCCCTTTTTTTTT
The DNA here is from genome assembly GCF_041146395.1 of Eulemur rufifrons. Classification (NCBI taxonomy): domain Eukaryota; kingdom Metazoa; phylum Chordata; class Mammalia; order Primates; family Lemuridae; genus Eulemur; species Eulemur rufifrons. Next base: position 124,010,559 of record NC_091012.1, read on the forward strand.
TTTGTGTGTGTGGGGGGGCAATTGGCTGGGATGCTTCTTGACATCTATTTGTTTAGAAAGGCTCACCTACAAGTGATTGCAATGTCCAATTTCCTATAATGTTAATAAATTACCCAGATCGCTAAATCAAGAATGGCAATCGCATAGCGCATAGCGGGCATATTGCAATTCCATCTCCAACTCTGTCTCCTTGGCCACCTAGGATGGAAGCTGACACTCAATACAAAACCCATCTGCTATCCCTGCCCCAAATCCTTCTTGCTCTAGAATTTGTAACTCTGGCTGCACACTGGGATCACCAGGGGAGCTTTACAATTCAGATGGCTGGGTGCCACCCCCAGAGTTTCCGATTCAGTTAGGTCTTGGGTGGGGCCCGAAAATTTGCACCTCTAACTTAAAGTTCTTAGGTGATACTACAGCTGCTGGTTTGGGGATGTCACTTTGAGAACTACCAGTCTGTGATACAGAATGGGCACTGGGATTTTTAAAAGTTCCCCCAAGTGATTCTCACGTGCAGCTAAGGTTGAGAACCACCACTCTGCATGGTTCTCATTCTCTCTCGTTTAAAGAGAACTACTCGTTACTATCTTCTGAACAATGAACTTTATAAACAGAATTGTACTCAAAAATCACTGCCTCAACTCTTTCTCATTTAATATTTACTCTTTCTTTAGGTACTGTTTATGTGGTTCACTCTTTTACTCTTCTTCCAAGTTTTCCATGCAGCAATAGAATTATCAAAGTCTCAAATCTGACTTAATTCTATTAAAGAACTAGACAATTCCTAAATGGTTTACATCATCTATGTAGCTTAGTAACATTCTTCCTTTAAACAAATAAACCACCTCACTCTAGCAATAATAATATAGTCCTTAAAATATGAAATATGCTTCACTTAGAATCAGAGAATTTTTTTTTTTTTTGAGACAAAGTCTCATTCTGCTGCCTGGGATAGAGTGCCGTGGCATCAGCCTAGCTCACAGCTCCTGTGAGCTCAACCTCAACTCCTGGGCTCAAGCGATCCTCCTGCTTCAGCCTCCAGATTAGGTGGGACTACAGGTGAGCACCAGCACGTCTGGCTAATTTTTTCTATTTTTAGTTGCCTGGCTAATTTTTTTTCTATTTTTTAGTAGAGATGGGATCTCGCTTTTGCTCAGGCTGGTCTAGAACTCCTGACCTAAAGTGATCCTCCCACCTCGGCCTCCCAGAGTGCTAGGATTAGAGGCGTGAGCCACCGTGCCCGGCCAGAATCAGAGTATTTTAGGAGTGCTGGTGAAAAGAGTATCTGTGGAAAGCAACCACAATTATATTTTTGACTTTGACAAGTAATATGAAATAATATATTTAACCCTAAGTTTTAAAGTTGGAAGGGACTTTTGAGCTCTAGTCTAATTCTTTATATTATATCTGAGAAAAAGGAGAACTAGGAAAAAGTAAATTCCTTGTACGCTGTCACACAATGTGTAGACTAAAATTCTAGTCCAGTGCTCTTTACACTCTACACCAGGCTGCTTAACACATGAGCTGGTATGTATGTGGCTTCTGAGCACTTGAAATATGACTAGTCCAAATTGAGATGTGTTGCAAGTGTAAAATATACAGCAAATTTCAAAGACTTAGAACAAAAAAAAGAATATAAAATAGTTTAATGGTATTTTTTATATTCATACTCATTACAGAATGAAATACCATTTTGGGTATATTGAGTTAAGTAAAATTTATTCTTTTATTATGAATAAATATCTCTCCCTTGTTTTTTAGAAATACAAATGGAAGTGTATCATATATACTGTTCTAAATCCTCCTTTTTCACTTAAAAGTAGAGGAAATTATACCCTATCAGTTCATAAAGATCTGCAATATTCTTTTTAATGGCTGCACAAAATTCTATATGATTGTAATAATTTAATGAATCATCTTCTGATCAACAGTTAGGTTGTCTTCAGTCTCTTACTATTACCAATAATGCTGCAAGGAATAAATATCTTCACACAATACCTTTGATCATCTGTAGGGACTATATTGTCTGTAAGGAGAGATACCCAAATTAGAATTGCTGAGTAAAATGGTTATGTTCATTTAAAATCTTGTCAGATGTCGCTAAATTGCCGTCCAAAGGGTGTATCATTTTCCATGCCCACCAACAGTGTATGAGAATGCTCCTTCCCCCACACCGTTTACTACACTATGTATTATCTAAATTTTGGATCTCTGTCATTCTGATAGGTGAAAAATGGTACTCATTTGGACTTCTGAAATTAAGAGTGAGCTTGAACATCTTTACCTATGTTTATAAACCATTTACATTTCTTTCTCTGTGAGTTGCCTGTTGCCTGTTCCTGTCCTGTATCCATTTTTCTACTAGGCTGTGGGTCTTTTTATCCTTGATCTACAAGAGTGCTTTTTATGTGAAGGAAATTAGCCCCTATTTCTTACATGGGTTGCAAACATTTTCCCCAGTTTATCATTTCTCTTTTGATTTTATGGTATGTATATATGCATGTATGTATGTGCACATATTTATTTGCCCTACAGAAATTTTTATTTTTAAATTTGTATCTGGGAGGCTGAGGTGGTAGGATCACTTGAGCTCAGGAGTTCGAGACCAGCCTGAGTAAGAGCAAGACCCCTTCTCTATTAAAAATAGAAAAACTTGGTCGGGCGTGGTGTCAAGCACCTGTAGTCCCAGCTATTCAGGAGGCTGAGGCAGGAGGATCACTTGAGCCTAGGAGTTTGAGGTTGCTGTGAGCTAGGCTGACACCACGACACTCTACTCGGGGCAACAGAGTGAGACTGTGTCCAAAAAAAAAAGAAAAAAAAAGAAAAAAAAAACCCAAAACTATAGTTAAATATATTGATATATTCCTTTTTGGATTCTGAATTTTGTGTTGTTTCAAAAAGTCTTCCCATATAGGAGGAGCACAGAGGATTTTTAGGGCAGTGAAACTACTCTGTACGATACCATAACAGTACCTGTTATTATACATTTCTCCAAACTTATAAAATATACGACACCAAGAGTGAACCCTAATGTAACCTATGGATTCTGGGTCATAATGATATGTCAATGTAGGCTCATCAGTTTTAACAAATAAACCAATCTGGTGGATGTTGATAATGAGGGCAGGCTGCGCATGTGTAGGACGGGGGTATATGGGAAATCTCTGCACCTTATTCTCAATTTTGCTGTAAACCTAAAAGTGCTCTAAAAAATGAAGTCTATTATGCCAACTCCACAATTATTAAAAATACCTGTCACTTTTATAGTTTCATATTCTAAGTTTTTGATCCATCTGGAATTTTAGTGTAAGGAGTAAGGAAAAAATTCAACTGTATTTTTTTCCAGATGATTATTACCTACTGATATGAACAACCTCTTTTTAAAAAATGCCAAATGCAACTTTGGGTCTATTTCTGGACTTTCCATATTGGGTCCATTAAAAATCACCAAATATTTTTGTACCAAAATACTTTATACTCTAAACTCCTAAAAATTATAAAAACTGATAGGACTGGTAGGTCATTCTCTTTGTCAGAATTTCCCTATGATTTTTTTTTAATTTAGGAAGCTTTAAACTTATGGATAAACTTAGAGAACTGACAATCCTAAAATTTTGAGCAGTTCTGGCCCAAAATGTATACTTTTCCATTTACTCAAATTTTCTAGGTCCCTCAGTAGCATTTTAAAGTTTTCTTCATATATATCCAGCATGTTTCTTATAAAGTTTATTCCTAAGTATTTCATCTTTTTAGCTGTTACTGTAAATAGGATTTAGTTCTTTCACTATATTTTCTAACTGGTTGTTGTGTGTATAGTCCATGGCTACTGATTTTTTAATATTCGTGACATATTAGTAACCTTATTAAATTATTTTTGTCTGTGATAGTTTTTTTGGTTGATTTCATTGAGTTTTACAGGTTTATAATGATGTGTAAATATTGATAATTCCCCTCTTCTCCTTCCAATTTTTGTATATTTCTTCTTTTCTAATTATAATGTCTAATACTTTCAAAACATGATATTTATCAACATTTCCACCGGCCTCCCCTGTAGCAGATTTCTCAAGAATCTAGGGCTTTGGACCCAAAAACTAAGCCACTCAGGTATCTCTGCAACTAAAAAAAAGTAATTTTATTAAAATCATTACAGATTCTGTGGAGATCTTTGTCTCAGAGTGGCTAAAATCAACTTTGGGGCTGAATTCAGTTTAAAGATATTAAATGGTTGACTAAATACTAAAATAGCTCCTTTCATATTTGGGGAATTAGTCTTCTTAAAAGCTCCCTTCCCTCACATAAGTCTTATTTAAATTAAACCTTATTATTCAATCATTTCTCCTGGCTCTGTCTCTAGAAAACACAACTTGACATGGGACAGATCTCAATTTTGAGGGCCTCAGTCTCTTCTCACATAAATAACCGTATTGCACTAGGCTAGATGGTTGTAAGGTCTGCTCAAGCACAAGAATTCTCTAATTCTATGACATAATTTTTTAAAGAAATGAACATGAGGTTCTCCATAAGCCTTAACAACTTATCTGCAATTGAGGTTAGCAAAATATAACATGTTGCTAGCACTGAAAGCATTTCCTCTTAACTAAATCTCATTATTCTAACATTAAGTTAGGATTTCATGTTATTTTCATTCACTTGCTCCTAGCTGTGTAGTATACATCAGTGAATGTCCAAAGCAGTGGTTCTCAAAGTGTGGTCCCTGGGAACTTGTTAGAGATGCACATTCTATGGCCTAAGCCAAGACCTAGAATCAGACACTCTGGGGGCGGCCCAGCAATCTGTGTTTTAGCAAGTTCTCCACAGTGTGGCTGTGATAATTGGGCATGTATTTATACAAATAAGGCTTAGTAAGTATAAATCATGAAACTAAATGGCACACTCTATCAAGTTGTGAAACACAGAAACCAGGCTGAGGGAGGGTGCTAGAATGACAGATGGAAGGCATATATACATACACACACACACACACACACACACACCCCCCATCAGTTGCTAATTCTAACATTTGCCCATTATACTACCCCTCTCAAAGTCCAAAATACCTTATGCTCTTCTGAATACTTTGATTACTAAGGATTTTAATATATATTCCCAGGGCTTACAATTTCTAAACTGTAAGAAGCATAAGAAAAGGATCCCTGAAGAAAGTATCTTCCACCTTAGATGTTTTCATGTGTTACTGAAACAGTTTCAAAGAAAAATTCTTTAGATTCAGCTCCCCAGGTCTCTTGAACTTGCTCTGAATCTTCTTACTAGCCCCTGAATCTACTTCCATGTCTCACCCATCTGCGGCAAGCCTGATATGCCTCCCACGGACTCTGAGGCATGCTTGTCCATTTGCTAGTCCATTGCCTTATTTCTGATTCCACTCTGGGGCTTTAGGAAATGCTGCTGGGAAAAGATTCTTTTTAGCTTCTCATCTGATGTTTTATATAATAAAACTAAAGAATTTGACTTTGCTGCATAAGCACTGTCACCAAGTGTTCCTCCAGGAAAGCAGACAATGGGGTTGGAATAGGCCATTAATTTACTAAGAACACAGAAGTCTCTACCTAATCAACTCTTCTTCCCTGCGAACACTCTAACAAGGCCTTATATATTAGAAGCCAGCAGAGAGATTTACATTTCTACATGCTGGACTTCAAACTATCATCAAGGAAAGAAAGCCACTTGTAACAGGACAAATTTTATGAATTCTTTGGCAATAAGCAGAAGACTAAGATACTACACTAACTGGCCACAAATCTAACACACAAAGGCCCTCTGCTTCAAGGTGGTCAAATACCTGGGGCCTTTTACATATCAGTATGAAATGATAAAGACCCTCCACTCTACTGGTACATTTACAGTGTCACTAACACGCTGATGATTCAAAAAGTATATGGATACAGGTATCTGGCCCGGAGATACAGCTATTCACATGTCTAATAAACTGATTTCCTAAGCAAAAAGGATTCATCTTTCATCTAGCCCCCTATATCCTGGCTGTCCATATCAGGAACATCATTATCAAAATATTTAAAGTGACTTAAAGTGAAAACCCTCCAAGAGAGTTGTATTTTGCACATATTTGTATGAATTACTTTCTTCCAATAATTAAACTGAATGCTTACTAAGAGCAAACAACATGACGGATCTATATTAAAACATAGTTTCAATCGCATCACTTGGGGAATGGCTCTTTTTATCTGGGAAACTTGGAGCGCAAGAGGGTTGGCATGACTTCAAGTGCAGGAAGAGGTCCAAATGTGCTAATATAAAAGAGAACAAAAAGTTTTAGGACGAAGGAAAGAAGAAAAAGATGCAGGAGAAAGGGAGACAGAAGGGAACCACAGGCCAGTCCCTCAGCTCCCAAGAGCGCTGGGATTCTATCATTCAGCTTTGAGCCCCTACGGCCCAGGATAGTGTCAGATATGTAATCAGGAGCTAAAGAAATGTTTTTTAAATTTTAAATTGATGGAATTAAACTCTCTGGTATCAAAATTCAGGTTGGCTGAACACTCCAGCTTCCCTCGGCTAGGCTGCCTGGGAGAGTCCAAAAACCCTTCTGAGCCTTCCTTCACTATGCCCTGCTTGCAGAAGGCAGATAAAGAAGTCCTGCAGCAAAATGGAAGAGCAGGAGCAAACTCAAGGTTCTCTTCTCACCTCACTGCTTCAGGAGCCACGTGCTGTGGGCTAGCCCTTTACCCTGTTAGCTTTTGGGTATGTTCCCATGGGTACTGCAAGTAACACCTACCCTGTCTCTTTCATGGGATGATACTGTGAGCATCATGCAAGACCAGTGTCCCCAACTGCCTTAAAAGATTTGTATGAACAAAAGTAATTCCCATGTGCATGCACTCATGTCTTCTCTCCCAGCAATATATAGCATAGTATTTGTGAGCTTATCTTTTTTTAAGGGAGGTTTAAAATATTTTCATCAGAATGCTGTGAAGCCATTGCCCTAGTGATAGATTCCTTATGGGTTATGATATGCTTCATATTATGTGGAAAATGGAAAATAGTACACCTTCTCCATGTCCCTTCATAGCAGACAAATCAATTTTCATTGCATTAAATATTGAATATATAATCAAAAGATATGGTTTGTTGTCAATGAAAGGTAAATCTCAAGTGAAATGACATTTTTAGAAAGATGATACTTGAAGTTAAAAAAAAATTCTCATCGCCCACTTTTTTTGTGGGTAACCAGGCTTTCTGCTGGAAATAAGGGTTTTCAGAGAATTCAAAGATACTGTTATTCTCTTGCCTTCTCTCAGGGCTTCTCAAAGTATATGACTTCGGGAAGTAATGCCATGCCTTAAGTTTTTTATCCCAGGATGATTTTTAGTTCCATTGTACAATGATACAGGAATCCCTCCAGTTGGATTGAGCCTTGCAAAAAAAAAAAAAAGGAATCTCCTACTGAGCAATTTACAAAACATTTTAAAAGTATGTAAGCCCTGTCTGAAAGCTACAGAACAATCCAGCACATCAACTATTCTGGCCAAGGAATGAAAATATGGGAACATAACCTTCTATTAAACAACCTTCCCATTTGCCCATGGAGAAGCTCAGCATTATTTAACCTTTTCCCTAACATGTACAACATCAAAAAACACTTATGAATTTAGTGAACTAAAAGTTAGCTTGAATTGGAAATGCCACAGAGAATTGCCATTACGTTCAATATTCAACTTTGCGTTATTCAGTGCAACCTAAGGGGTAGCTTTTGTATGGCAAAAAATATGAACTACACATTTCTGAAAGGTCATGGGAACACCAGGAGATAAGAATAAAGTGAATTAGTGAAAAATGAATCCAGTGCAGATTCTTACATCAGAAGTCAGTGTTAATATAGTTTCTTATTAACAAGGTATTATTGATCTCTCAGAAATGGAAAAGCTGTAACATTAAAATAATTTGCTAAATATTTCATAAAACTGGATTTTTCCCTCCATAAGGCAGATAAAAGGTTCTCCTTTCCCTCTATGTGTACAATTTGTTTGTTTTTAAAAAAGTAATTTCCTGAAAAACGTATTTTACCTTCTTATTAAGAACCCCAGTGACTCAACAGCTAAAAAAGTAAAATCTTAGAGAGCTGAAAAAGATTTAGCTTGATATTAAAAATGTTTTCATTACCATTAAAATATTTTTTGAAGTTCACTATAAATGTTGATGTAAATTATTGCCTTAAAAAAGCGTATGTGTGTATTTTTTGATAAAACAAAACCTCACTGTAAAGGCTGTAAGGGTTTCATGTATTAAAAAACACAAAAAGACATTTCAAGTAGAAAACTAGTTTACATTCTTTCTGAAGAACAAACACATTAAATTAAAACCTCAAGGCCAAGAAGACTCAAAAGGAAAGACTAAGTCCTTATAATTATGTTTGGGAGCCAAGAAGCATGGTACAAATGAGACTAGAACTTTCCAAGTAACTCTAGGTCAAAGGATACACATTTGAAGATTATTTCCAAGCTAAAAGTTTCATGGTATAAATAAAAACAAAGAATATAACACCATTATTCACAGAAAACAGGAAGATGGCCTCTCTGCATATTGAAAAACCCCACTACATTGAAAAGAGGGGGAAAAAAAAAGAACCATTTTACTGGCTAACCTACTAATATTTTCAAGAAAATACTAATTTTTCAAAGATGCATGATAGATGTGAGTAAAAATTATAATTGTCAAAATTATTAAATCACCTATATAAATTTTAAGAAATAAAATCAAAATTTGAGATATTAATACTATATAATGAAAAATGTAAAATTCACTGCTCAAAATATTTTTATTTTACCTGCATATTCAGACAATTAGCTTATGATCTATATTAATATTTTAAATCAAATGAAAAAAATTTTGTCATTAAAGTAGTACATTTGGGCAAATCTAGTCTATTTTACTAGTCTATTTTTAAAATAATTTAAGAAATAAGAAGTATAAAGATAAAAATCTTAATATGCAGTTTGGTAAAGTTCAAGTCAGTCTTTGAACAACACGTTTATCTATCCAGTAAAGCTTGTGTTAATGCGATGTAAGAGTTTGGCAAATTCAACTTTAATGGAGCATAAAAGTGCTTTTGCTTGAAAGTGAGATCATTTTTAAAAATTCAAAGCATGATCACTTTTTCTTTTTTCGTAGGAACAATCTGATACAAGCAGCAAAGCTTAAATAAACTAGAAACATTTCAAATGATCCATAAAGGATTAATAAGCACCACAGGAAGTCCTATAGGCTCAGCGTATACATTTTCCATCTTTTCCCCCCATGATGGGCATGATATGAAATTCTAAACAGAAGTGAAGTTTCAAAGTCTGCGAATGTTAAAGGGCTATTGTGTTGAGGTGAGAGGTCACAACTTAGGGATCTCTAATTTGAAATGGATCAAAATTACGATGGTATTAGGACAAGAATAATTCAAATTTGGACATTCAATTAAAAAGGTCTTTCTTGCTGATGGTAATAGCCAGTGGTCAGAAGCAAAACTAAGGCAAAGGAGTAGTGGTAAGCTACAGGCCACTAATATAACAAGAACAAAATGACAGCTATTATTTTGGCAGAGATAATCTATGCTGAAACACAAAACACACACGCATACAATTTCTTTCAATACAATTTTCTTGTCTTCCCACTGACTTCTGTGATTACCACGGAAAGCAGGGTTCTAAACACATTTCTCAATTGAATCTTCAATCAATAGTAGTAAAAAATTCAGATGGAAGATATGAGAAAATGCATTATGGCATTAGTAACTGTTTGCAAAATAGGCTGAACTTATCAATATGCACAGAAGTTGGTAAGAAATCTCGGATACCTAAAACATCATATTTTTGTCGCCCCAAAGCTCAGTCACATTGCCTCTGCTCATCAAATCAAAATTCTTTTCATTCTTAGGTTGGCAATCTTCCTTCTTAATCCTCATAATTATTAATTCTTTAAGAATAAATACACCTCATAAAAATTCCCTCTGTTTTAAATAAAAAATGTAAACAGCCCCCAAAAGTGCAAAGGCTGATTTTCTATAAAAGATAAAAATGCCAATATTTTCTTATCTATATATAGACATAATTACAACACAGCACTGGATCCTTAAGTGAAGTCAATAAGCCCATAGCTTCTTAGTAAAGTACCCAAGTTTACTCCTTGAGTAAACACTGAGAATGAGGGGAAAGTATTCCTTAGTTTTTATACAAACTTTAGAATATGCGTATCTTAAAAATCTCTGCTGTTGTAACAGTTCCTTGACAGAAGCATAAATTATTCATGCTACTACAATGAGATTTACTTTCTTAAAATGAAACTCAAATAGTGAGAAGTGTGACATTTAACAATACCAGTGAATGTTGGGATCAACAAGAGAAAAGCCTAAAAACAGACAAACAAACAAACAAAAAAAATGTGTCTCAAGTAAAGAGCCTTAATGTTGGAGTACAATTATCAACCTCTGATGTACTAGCCATCTCTGAAAATACAGAGGGCCCTTACTAAGGCTTTGGTTTTAATGCTAATTCACATTGCCATTAGCTGACGGGTAAAAGAAATGAAGTGAAAGATTTCCATAGCCATAAATTCAATCATTTACTGAACATCTATTTTGTTCTTTGAACTTCTTAGTAACTTGATAGACTAGGATGAAAATTGTCACTTATGTGGAGGCGGCTTTTTGAAAAGCGTATATGGGCTTTGAATCAGAGAGGCCCAAATTTAAATCCCAGCTCTACAATGTATTATCCTTTGAACATTAGCTGAGTTTCTTACTGCAAGATTCAGCTTCGTATCTGTAAAAATGGAAAAAATATCACACACCATACAGGGTTGCTACAAGAATTAAATGACACCATGTATGTAAAAGATGCTTAGCAAAGTGTTTGATAGCTCAAAAAATATTAGTCTTTCTTCTTTCTCCTGTTCTTCAGAAGTCTATAACCTTGCAGGGAACAAAATGATTGCCAAATAAAAGACTATAACTACAAGAGAGTGTGTTAAAGAAATTGGGGAAGGAAAGTAATACATTCAAAGTTCTTTCGGGATTCAGAAGGGGAAAAAAAAAAAAAAAAAAAAACACCTGTGATGTCAACAAAAGGCTTCCTAGAAGTAAGATGGGCTTGAGTCTTAAAAGTTGAGGAGAATTTCCACAGATAGAGATGGCAAGTGGGTGAGGACAATCCCAGTAGTTGTGAGAAAGAAAACAAGGTCTGTCTGGAGGAATGATGATTTGACAGTGTTGCTGGATGGGAGAGTCTGTGGAGAGGGAAGGTTGGATTATATAATGTCTCGAATGCCAGAATAAAGAGCTTGACTATTATTCTATGTTGATTTAATTAAACCACTATAGCACTCATCAGTATGTATAAAGTGTATGTTATATTCTCGAGCGGTATATAAAATAGGATAGGATACTACCTACAGAGCTAAGGTCAAAAATTTGTCCAAATTCACTATAACTCATATAAAGGGCAACAGTGATTAAAAAACAAAGAGTTACAGAAAAACAAAAATGAAAGGAGCTATGAGTGCTACTTACAAATATTTGGGGAAAAAAGCATAAAGGAAGGTAGGTGCACTCAATGTAACGTTGAGCACAGGTGTATAGTGGGAAGTAAGGCCTAGAACAGAGAGAACGTTTAGATTAACTATGGGGAAAAACTTCTGAATATGGAGCTTGTGAAGATGAGAAGACAGCCCAGCAAGAGATTGCAGCAGTACCATTAATGCAAAATATTCAAAAGATTTTCAAAGCACAGTGGCAGAAAGATAGATTTCTCAAGATGTAGTGTTTTCGCCTGGGTGACCGCAGACGACATGTTAGTTCTACAATTTATGACTTTTGGATTAAAGCTGGGAGAGGGGGGTGTCCTTCCAGACATGGAGAGCCCTTAATGATAGCACAGCTACAAAACTGCACAGTGATCAAGAGTTACTGAACTAAGAAAAACCTTGGCAAGTACTCCCTCAATTATTTCGGCCCTTGGGCATTTCGATGGGAAACTACTCATTGATATTACTCTTTTTCCAACATTCGTTTTATAGAATATCAACACAGAGTCAAATGTTGACTTACTATGGTAAATAGAGGGGAAAAAAGCCTGCTTTGATTTCCTTTCCTTTATCACCACCTTAGTTTTGTGTTTTAGAATGTCGATTAGGTTTGAAAAGAGGGTGGAAGATGGGGCCGGGGTGGAGGGGGAGTGATGCTCTTCCCTTCAATGAAGACAAAAGATAGCAGCTATTTCATTCTGCTGTGTGAGTATGCTACCCTCCATAATTCTCTCACCAGCATATTAAACTGTGATTTTCAATAGTCCTGAAAAATGTATTACATTTTACCTTTTATTCTAAAAAAAATTAGTAAGCAATTATAGGGAAAGGATAAAAGTAGGGCAAAAATGTTTGTGGTTTTTTAGATCAGCTAAAATTTTCAGTTTAGAATGACTAGAAAAGCAAACTGTTAGGTATTCAGAAGGAAAATGTGAATGTTTTCCCAAAGGCATTATTAACAATTAATAATCATTACACTGGTGCCTTGTTTACCTGACCTTGTGTAAATTCAGCAGCCTGGTAATTAGACCCATATTTTGCACATTTGTATATTTCCATGCATAGATTTGACTCATTCATTCATCCATTAAAATTTGCTTGACAGACGTAGATGAATAATCAAGCTACAATTTGTATTTACTGGATTATAGAAAATTGCCCAAACTGTTAAGTTCAAGGAAAGCGCATTCTTGTCTCTCTCTTGTGACTGATGTAAAAGCAATTACACATCAGAGGATTGCCCCAAAGCTCTCAGAAGAAGTGGCACTGCCTTTGCAATCTGGGGTCTTTAACAGTATCTTTTTTTCTGAACGTACAAAGACTGTTTAAAGATTAACTCTAACAGAGGGAAGAAAATATCCCTGTGCATGTAAGTTTATCATTTAACTCATTACACTGCCATTTTACGGTAAAAAGCGATGTTCTAATCAACCTTCTACATCCAAAATAAACAATGATATAGCCTTATTCTGCAAAAACACTGCAAAAGCAGTGGAAGGTTTGAAGGGGAAAAATAAGGCAACTTTTTCTAGATAGGTTTGCAACAAATACTCCTCCCTCACTTCCCCTAGAAAACAAATATCAACAAGATCTGACCAGACCTTTCCCTAATATCTATCAATCAATGAGAAAGAAAGGCACTTATAAGAGTTCATTCTTAACGTATTTTCATGCAAAAAAGCAGAACACATTTTAGTGCTTACTTCTCCTTAAATCCTAATGTTCAGTTCTAGCCAAACATGCTGTCATGTGGAACTGTATTTTACACTACGGTATTTATTTTGCTTTTGCAGTCACTAACCGAACCATCGCTAATATACGTTTTCTGGTCCAAGGTACGGTATTTCTTTTACACAGCCGAAGATACAACAATTTTGCTGTCTTAAATCCATCTCTTCAAACTGCTTATTTTGATTGTGTACTTTAGAAGAAAAGGAGTGATTCCTGACTTTAAAAAAAAGTGTGTGTACAACCAGCATTATCAGATTTTTTTAAAAGTATAGCCAGCATTATCAGAGTTTTAAAAACCCCTTAGATCATAAACCAAATTTTATTAAAAATATACATAAAGATGCAAGTATACATTTTATATAATCTTTACTGTGGACATTTAGCTTCACAACTGAAAAAGAAATAAGGCTTGCTCACAACTTGTTTTCATAAACATTTATATAGCTCAAAATTGGGCTTGAAGTAGATTCTTTAGATAGGCAACAATTAGACATAAGTGCTTTACTTATAAACTCAACAAACAAAAAGTTTCTCTAAACTTCCCAAACATGCAACTGATTCATTTTAACATTACCAAAACCTAGTTTATTTCTTCTGAACAGCCCATCTTTTCTTCCTATAAAACAAACGTCATGATGCATATCAGACATTAACTTCTGTGATAATGGCCTGAAATCACCCAAAAGATTACCAAAGAATCAGGTAAAGTATTAGTTTAGAAAATGAGTTGCTCTTACAATCTACATGTTTATAAATACAGAAATAGAATTCAGATGCTTCCAGTGAGTGTGACTTCACATAAAACTGAATGTCTGCTAAGTCTATGGCATTGTAACAGGTGTTTTCAGAGGATTCGTGTCAAGAAGACATGGTCCTGGCAGTTTAACATGATAAGACAACTTTAATTTTAAAGCCAAACACAACAGCTATGTTCCTGACTCTTGGCCTCAACAGAAACACTGGGGTGGTGGTGGGGAGAGGGTGTTGTAGGATTTTGGAAGGGGAGGGACTGCTGCCCAAGGAGTCAGAGGCTGCTCACACAAAGCTTTACTCAGTGTGTGGCTTAGATGATTTCTGTTTGGTTGGTTGTCTTTTGCAAGGTTCCAAGTGTTGCAAATTGCACTTCACTCTACCTGTTAAAGAAAAAGGGAGGAAAGGAGCAAAAAAGCACAGCTGTTCTATCAACTGCTAGTGATGGTCTGATAAAAAACGCCATCTAAACGCAAGTCCATTCTCTTGCTGTGGCTTATTCCTGCAGAGTTGCTTCTGCTACCAACTTCAGAACAGAAATGAAACACTGCATTTACTATTGTCCAAAAATATTTAATTCTGTATCACATACTCAAGTTATCTTCTAAAAATGGGAAATGGCCATTGTAAAGGTGAACAGAGGAGAGAGGTTCCCTGAAATCAAGGCCATACAATTCTATAATGAGCCTTTCACTGCTGAGCTATCTACTTCTACCAGTCCATTAGTTGCACCACAACCACCAGTTAAGTATGGAACAGGGAGGAGGTTCTAATTGTGTTGGGAAAAGAAGGTTACATATGATGAGCTTTTCTGAGGCTCCCTTCAGAAGTCTGAATTTCACATTCTATTATCAGCTACTTTCCTACCTACACTGATTTTCCCTAACATGTAAACAGCACCACTGAGCATATGAACAATAACAGCTCTCCAACAGGAGGCAAAAGCCAACTAGGTCCCATTATTCTTTTGCAAGAATGCATTTGTGTATCCAGGGCTAGGGAAAGAGCATGCAAGACCAGACAAATACACACATGCATATACACACAGTGCTAAGGGCTTCTCAAAACTGTATGTCTGGGTATTTAGTTATGATGTTAATAGGAAAAAGATATGACTGCCCAGTTTTAAGAGAACCTATACCAACAAGAATTTGAAAACCAGCTTTGCTGCTAAGCAGCCAGTTTCCTGGTCATGGTCTAGGGGGCAGGAAGAGTGATATTAAGTAAAAGGAAAGATCAACACCACATTTTTGGTTCAAGTAGCAAGCAAGAAATGCAAAGAAATTTTTTAAGATGAAAATATGCACTGTGTGTGTATAATGCAAGAGTAGGTTTAACTTCTTAGAGACTCCTAAGGTGACTGAAGTTTACATGGCAAAACAGATTAAAGATGACATTTTGGAAAATATTGTCTACTGGCTGTGGAGTCATTAATAAAAAAGAATTAATTGGCTATTCCATCAAACATAAATACAATACCCACAGCTTTTCTGAAGGTTCCAAAAATCACTCCCTTGCTCAAACAAGTCCTGTGTCAGCCATGTCCCTGGCACTATGTTTTGCTCAGGTGAAATGAAGCAAAACACCACATGGCACAGCTTGTGTTCACAAGGAGTTCATGGCCTATGGGGAAGAGAGCCAATCAACTTGGCAATAGGTACTGTCACAGAGGTGTGTACAAAGGGTTACAGGAGAAAGCCAGAGAAAGACATTTTGCCTGGAGAGTGGAAGGTTTTCTGGAGACTGTGCCACTGAAGGCAGAAGGAGAATTTCACAAAATCTGGTGTCATGAATGGTGGGGTATCATTCTAGGCAGAGATGACAGGAGTAAAGGCATGGACATAGCAAGCACATGGGATCTTTGAAGAATACCGAGCTCTCCACTGTGGTGGGCAGATGGCCCACAGGGGATAGTGAGGATAGAGAAGGTAAAAAGGCTGGCTTAGGGCCTAATGCAATGCTACAGAATTTGAATTTTAATCTGTAAGAAATGAGCAGCCACAGAAGTTTGTTAAGCTGGAAGATGACATTAACCCTGTTTTGAAACATAATCCTGGAAATGATGTGAAGAATGGATGGATATAGGAATAGACCAACGCAGGGAGATCAATTAAAGCTAAGGATGAGATGACCAAGAATTGAATTAAAGCAGCAAGAATGGAAGAAAATGCAATGTAAGAAGAATACATACACCATGATATCCAATGTGGGCAACTCATGGGCTTCTCTTATCCCAGACTGGGAAATACTCAAGGGTATTGCTCTGTAGACCTCATAAGAATACTATGAGGAACAAATTAGGCATGGTATTAAAATGCTTTAGAAAAGGCAATGCACTGAGTAATATACAATGTATATTAGCATAATAGAATCCTCCCCATTTAAAATCACTTGTCTCTTTCTTGAAGGCACATAAAATACTTTGGGTACATGAGAGCAGGAAAAACTGGTGTTTGGGGAGGAGAACAGTCCAGACAGCTTGCCTCATTCCTGACAACCCCTATAGACAGGTGGCTATGTAAACCCAATTCCCAAGATTTTCAAAGTTCCCACAGGAACCCTGAAGAAGGCCAAAAGATGGACAGTCCTATATTTTCATTCAAGTTTCTAGATATTGAAGAAGTTACAGAATCTCATTTCTGTTACCTGATCCCTACAAGGAATGCTGAGAAATGCAGCCAGGGATTGCCCCATTTTGACTCACCAGCCCTGCTCACAGAGTGGTAGGCTGTACAAAACTAGGCACTTCCTACAGCTTGGAAACTGAAGCTAGTCCAAAAGAGACTATGGTGAGTCACAGTCAGTGTTGGAAGGGTGGTGACAGGATTGCACATCTCAGAACTACATTAAAAGGCTAGAAAGACCCTAATTCCTCAGCATACTCAGGATCAGATATTATAAAATTATACAGGAGGTCTCCTAGAACAGATACAGTGAAGATGAAATTTCTATACACAAATACTTCTCACCTAGGTTTATACAATCATATCCACAACAGAGAAGAGACAAAGTTGAGCAATGCTAATTATCTGCCATTTGTCAAGTGTCAGCAATACACCTGAAGACTTAATAAAGATGGTAAATTCTCACTAAAAATGCTTAAATCTTAAAAAGATGCAATGGGTTGTTTTCACAAGATCCTTTTGGTCACATGAGAACTCATTGTATTTTAGAAATGTAATTCCCTTCTTATAAGTATATAGTCAACTCGATACAGGTGTGAAAGCATATATAACTTTTATTTTCATATTCTAATATGTAATCCATGGAAATCACATGTTAAAATACTCAGTGGTTCTTATATGTTACATTAGAATTCATTAACATATATTTTTTGAAGGGTTTAGTAATCACATGGTGACTTTTTAAAAATGCCCTGGCCCCACCCCCAGAAATTCTAATCTAACTTTCCAGGGTGGGCTAACTTATCAGCTACTCTTTTTAAAAACCTGCCCAGGTGATTCTACTGTACAGCCAAGGTTGAGATCTGCTGTCTCTGCCTCATAAAGAGACAAGCAGGTGATAAAAAAGAAATGCTGGAGTGAAGAAAAATTCCAAATGCAGCATTCGTAGAATGTTCCATCTGTCTTAACGTGTTCCTTTGCTTTTTCCATATAAAATTTTAGAATCTCAAAATGGTTGCCTGGGGCAGTGTCAAGATTTCTAGGATGCAAGTACTTAATTCCCAAATAGGACTTGAGTATACATCATCTTTACTCACTGGTAAGGATAATATTAAAGTTCACTGTTTTATTTTTCCTTTTTTAAGCAGCTTAATTGTTCTGATAAAAATAATACATGCCTATTTGTGAAATATTCAAATAGAGGAAAAGCAATAAAGGAAACATAAAAATCACCTACAACTTTCACCACACAGACATGATTTTTGCCATATCTTAAATATCCTTTTAGAAATCTCTCTAGACATATATATACACATATATTTATACAAATCTATGACTTTTACAAAAGTAATATTACACTATATAAGCTGATACTTTTTGATACTCAGCAGTATTATGTGGCCAAATATTTGAGCCAATAAATAAAGATTTACAAAATAATTTTTTTAAAAAACTTTTGTAGAGACAACGTCTCGCTATGTTGCCCAGGCTGGTCTTGAACTCCTGGCCTCAAGTGATCCTCCTGCCTTGGTCTCCCAAAGTGCTGGGGTTACAGGCATGAGCCACTGCACCCAGCAATAAAATTAATTTTAAGCGCTGTATATTAACAATGCATTTATGTAGGTTATTTTTAGCATTTCATAGGTCTTTAATACCATTTTGAGAACCAAATGATTTACCTGTAACTTTCTGAACTACAGAAATAGCAGACCCAAATATTATATAATTGCATTTCTATATACTAGGGAATACAATTGGAAACCAAAATTTAAAACAATAACTTCTCCAAAAATGTACTCTTTAGGTATAAATCTAACAAAACATGTACAGGACTTGCATGCTAAAAACTATAAAATGCTAATGAAAGGAAAAAAGAAGGCCTAAATAAATGAGGAGACGTACCGTGTTCGTACACTGGAAGACCTGACATAATAATGATGTCAATTCTTCCCAAAGTGATACAGACATTAATTCCAATAAAAATCGTAGCATGATTTCTTTGTTGATAATGACAAGCTGACTCTAAAATTTATATGGAAAGGCAAAAGAACTAGAATAACGAAAACATTTTTGAAAAAATAAAATACAATGGAGGAATCACACTATACAAGACTTACTATAGAGCTACACTAATCAAGACCACGGGATTGGCAAAGGGATAAACAAAGAGATCAATGGAAGAGAACAAGAGCCAAGAATAGACCCACACAAGTATGCTCAAATGGTTTTTGACAAAGGTGCAAAAGCAATTCAGTGAAGGAAGAATAGTCTTTTCAGCAAGTGGCATTGGAACAACTGGACATACATAGACCAAAAGAAAAAAAACGAACCTTGTCCTAAGCCTCATGCTTTATATATACTACAAAAATTAACTCAAAATGGATCATAGATCCAGAAATAAAATTTAGTTCTTAGACATGAGACTAAAAGCACAATCTATAAAAGAAAAAAACTGATATATTGAACTTGATCAAAATGTTAAAATTTTTATTCTATGAAAGACACTATCAAGAGAATAAAAACAAGCTACAGACTGGGAGAAAATATTTGCAAATCACTATCTAACAAAGGACCTGTAACTAGAATATATCAAATACTCTCATAACTCAATAGTAAAACAATGAACAATCCAAATAAAAAATGGGGAAAAACTTGGGACTCTTCACCAAAGAGGATAGGAGGATGGCAAATAGCCACATGAAAAGATGTTCAACATCACTAGTCATCAGGGAAATGCAGATTAAAACCATGATGAGATACCATTCCATACCTATTAAAATGGCTAAAATAAAAAATACCAACAACACCAAGTGCCAGTGAGGATGCCTAGTAACTGGAACTCTCACATGGTGCTGATAGGAATGAAAAATGGTACTGCCATTCTGAAAAATACTTTGACAATGTCTTCAAAGGTGAAACATATGAGCCAGCAACCCTACTACTCCTGGGTATTTATCCTAGAGAAATGAAAATGTATGCTCTCATAAAAACCTGTACACAAATGTTTATAGCAGCTGAATTCATAATTGCTCTAAACTGGAAACAACCCAAATATCCTATCAAACAGACAGATCTATATGATGGAATATACTCAGCAATAAAAGGAATGAACTGAAAGAAGATAGTCTCAAAGGCTATATACTGTAAGATTCCATTCATGTGACATTCTCAAAAAGACAAATCTCTAGTGATGAGAACAGATCATAGTTGACAGAGTTAGGGATGGGAAGGAGGGTATGAGTATAAAGGGAGGGAGCAGGAGGGAGCTTTTTAGGGACTGTTTCGTATCTTGAGTGTGGTGATGGGCGCATTAATCTATCTATACAGGCGCTAGAATTTATAAAAGAATAAAGTCTGCTATAGACTTGGGTAGGTTAAAATGGATGCACGTTTGAATACAGGAAAATTAAGTCATCCTTTTAAGTGGTTTATTACCTAGGTCTAATTTCTAGAAAGCAGGAGTAGTGAATATACAATTGACCCTTGAACAACATGGGTTTGAATTGTGTGGGCCCACTCATACATGGATTTTTTTTCAACCAAATGTGGATCTGTATCCACAGGATGTGAAACCCAAGTATATAGAGTGCTCACTTTTCCTATCTGAGGGTACCACATGCCCTACTGGGGGACCTGAGAATACACAGATTTTGGTATACAGGAGGTCCTAGGACCAATACCCCAAGTATACCAAGGGATGACTGTAATTATAATACTTGAGTACTGGAACTTGGTGCTGGGCTTTTCTGTCTTCATGAATCATCAAAAGGAAGTAATAAATTGAAGACATGACTTAGTTTTCTTTCCCAAATCCTCAGAGCTAAAATTTCTCTTATGATGAAGCTCCAGTGGAAATGTTAGAATTTTTCTCCAACATTCTTTGGGGGAATTGTCCTTGGAATTTCATTTTAAATTCACAGGTCAATTACCTACCCATTCCTTGCCAAGCAAAGAAACACACACATTACTAAGTTCCACTCTGGGCATCTCTGGGCTTGGCAGCATATTCGGCATGGTGGGTCTCAGATGGAAGGTAATGCCAGAAACTATAACTCTTGTTCTGTATCTTGATTGCGGTAGTATATACATGATTCTATGCATTTGCCAACATTTTGTACACCAGAGTGAATTTGTACACCAGTATGTACATTTAAAAATAAATTTTCAAAATGCAACCAACAGCCCCGCCAAAAGTGGTATATGCTCATTGTAGAACTCTTAGACAATAAAGACAAATTAAAATCACTCGTATTCCTACCACTTAAGATAATTACTATTAACATTCTGGTATTCATTTTTCTAATTATTTCTTTACACACATGTCTATATACACATAGTACCTTCATCACATAATTGAACCATTCTTTCTATATTGTTTCTTTCTCTTCTCCCTTAACATTTTTCTCACATTTTCTTGTGTCTTTATTCTCACAAAATACTGGATTTTTGTTGTTTTATACCATTGATTACACTATAAAAAATATTGCTTCAATTGGCCACATGTATATTAATACTTTTTCACTGATATAGCCTAATTTACTTAACAATCATTTATTCTTAGACATCTAAATTATATCTAATTTTTCACTATTATAAACAATAATTCATCAATGTATATTCTTGCACATAAATTTTGGGGTTTATTTCTTCAGGATAAATTGCTAGAGCTGAAAGTGAAACTTCTGGGGTCCACAAAGTCAAAACAATTTTTATAATATTACTAAGACATTATTGGTCTTTTTCCACTGTGTTGACATTTGCACTGATGGTACAAAATCAATGATGGGTAAAACTCCTGGCACATTAGCATCAATCAAAACCGTGGCCCCAAACTGTACTGTTCATCACTGTACTCCTCACCATCAGGCACTCAGAGTCACAAATAGACAACTAAGCCAGTTTCACTTAAAAATGCCCTTGATGAGAGTAAAATTTTATTAAATCTCAACCCTTAATATCTTTTTATTATCATGTACTGAAGTACAGTAGTTGTTTCCAGGAAAAGCACTTGTGCAACTGAGTTGTGAGCTAAACTAACCGCTTTGTTTAAAGAATACCATTTTTACTTGAAAGAATAACTGACAAACTATGGTTATTCAGACCTGGGTATCTGACAGACATTTTCTCAAAAATAAACCAACTGAGCCTGTCACTTCAAGAAAATCAACTGACAGTATTTTTCACCAATGGTAAAATTCCAGCTTTCAATGAGTTTTCACTAGAAGATTTGTATCCATCATTGTGAGCTCAACAGCTTCCCAATCTTTAAAGACTCTTCTGGTGAGACTAGTGGTGATATGAACAAATGTGATTTTAAAAAATTGTATAACGAAATGTGTCAACATTTGGAAAGTCTTCATAAGTCAGTAAACCAATATTTTCTAAATGACCAATGCATGATGTTACAAAATCATGCATGGGTAAATGATTCACTCAAAGTGTAAGACAAAGCAATGGATTTTAATGTGCTAGAGTATAAAAAGTTTATTGATATGGTTTCAGATTCCACATTACAAATAATCTTTAAGAAACTACCTGATTATAAGGTTTGGTGTAGTGATAAAAAAAGAAGACCCACAATTAATGGAAAAGACTACTGAACATATTTCTTCCTTTTCCAACTACATTATCTGGGTGAAGCCAAATTTTCTTCATGCACTTCCACCAAAATAACATATCACAATAGATGGGATGCAGAAGCAGACATGAAAATCCAGCTGTCTTCTAAGCCAGATGTTAAAGAGATTTGCAAAAATGTAAAATAATGCCACTGTTCTTACTAAATTATTTTGCTTTGGAATATATAGTTATTTTTCATCAAAATGTTATTTTCTTATATAATAGGTTTGTTGTTAATTATGAAGGAATTGATACTTTGGAAATGTCTCACTTTTAACTTAAAATAAATATTAATACATATAACCCAAATAAATGAAAACTTTTCAGCATCCTCAGTAATTTAACAATGTACACAGTCCCACAAACCAAAAGGTTTGAGAACCACTGTGCTGTATCACTGCACACACTCATCAGCAACAGAATTCATTTTCCTGGGAAATTTTAAATAGGTCTCTTTTGAATCTGGGCTTTCCTTTGATCTTTTTTTGATGATCAATTCCTAGAAGAAATGGCTTACGAACATCTTTAGATGGAAAGCTGTAGCTGAAGGAAATTATCCTCAAAAGATTAGCTATGACTTCATCTACATGGCTTCTAAATCCTTAGCATACATACAGATGTAAATCCTGGGCAGTTTTGTTTTTCTCATGCCACTTCTTGCCAAGATTCTTGAACATTCTTTGCTGGTAAATGGAGACTGAAGCCCTGCTAGGCTGTACTCCTGAGAGCTGGGCCAGCAAATCCTCTAGGCTCCCAGTAGCATCAAGATCTCCTCAAACAGCCAAGAAACCCTGAGAACCTATGCAGCTTAAGCGAGGCTAGGGACCTTTCAGGTAACACACTGGGTAAGGTACCTCACAAAACCACCTATCTTAGGAATTACATGCTGAAGCATAGCAAAAACAAAAACAAAAAAAGTAGAGAGAGTGCCAAGAGTCAGATGAGTTTTGAACCAAGACAAAAAGTCCTGCTTTTCAAAAGCAAGCTAAGGCCAATACGCTTTAGGTGTTGGTATAAGCATATGGTAAAGCTATCCCTGATTTGTGCCAAGCACAAAAAACCCCCCAAACATCCATCACTTAGAAAACACCAACACTCTAATTTTTATCAGTATTATTTTTGAAATCCAGGCTTCGAAAATTTTTCTATGGTGCCTTGGAAAGGCAGCAGAATTAACCTCCTCCTGAACAGAAATATGGTTATTCCGTTTAAGGCAAGACTAAGCTAGACAGGACCATCTGGAAATTCCTATCTATAACTATCTGCAAAGGGCTGATTTCCACATGTGAACCATAATGTACACTCCCTGGGCAAAGCAAATATGAAAGACAGACATTGCCTGTGGTGCTGTCCTCCCATCTCTTGTTGACACATGCAACAGAGAACTGATAGTTCTGTTTTGCTCCTTGAAGTCAAGAAGGTCAATGGTGTGAAAATCTCACTTTTGAAAGGTTAAATGATATCTGTTCTGGTTCAATTTCTTACTCTACTACAAGATAGTAGCTCTAGATGACTGGAGTTAGGACTGAAGTTGAGTTTTTCCTAAAAACACAAGGTTAGAGAAATCAAACTGAAGAAAGGAATTCTGTTTTGGCAAAAGTAGTTTTCTGTTTTTACCCACTTGTTTTCAGATATTCGACAACTCCTATGTCATTTCCTCAGCATTTCAAAAAGTCTTCAATTTTCCCTCCAGAGGAGGCAAACCACACCAGAAGTTGTTGAAACCCCAGGTTCAACATATGTGCTTCCCTTCAGTAGCTGAGCTAGTCCATTGCTGGGGGGCTATAATCAGCCTGTGGACTCATGCCCCAGTCAGCCTTGTGACCTGGCCCAGCTTATAATGTTAATGTCCAGGGCTCTTAATCCATCCTATTATAAGAATGACTGCAGTGAATATGGTGAGCAACTTGGTATCCATAACTGACTATCTTCCTAGTTAATTAAAGGCAGAATTCTGTACTAGGATCACCAAGTCTGGTCACAGTCTTGTTGCTGGGAGAGTATGTATGACCTGGGAGAGTCACTTGATAGCACCAACCTCTAAGAATATTGTGAACTCACTCAATAAAATTTACTGAGCACCTACCAGGTTAGGCACATATTGGGTCCAGGGCCTTGAAGGAGTTATAGCCTAGTGTAGTGTCCTTTCTCAAGGCTGACTCTGAGACTCTATTGACCAACACTGAAAAGGAAATTCCCACATTGGCAAACTGAAGAGAGGGCCAAGAGGAAGCACATCACGCAGTATGATACTGTTCTGAATGGAGAGGAGAGGGAGAGCAGCAAAGACAAAAGCTTCCAGATGGACACCTCAGAAAGACAGGGGCAGCAAGGCCTCAGCCGAGTTCTGAATTTCTGGCAGTTCTGAGCATACAAAGGAACACAGCCGAGCCATGTTCATTCACCACGTCTCAGACTGGAACAATGATCACTAATAATGAGCTCTCTCTACGTACTTTCCCAGCACTTTAAGTGCATTACCCCATACAGTCCTCATTAAAACCACATGGGGCAGGTACTATTACTTACTATCATTTCATAGGCTAGGAAACTATGGCTTGGACAAGTTCAGTAACTAGCTCAAGGTACAGAGTTGTAAGAGACTAGACAGGGACTCTGACCTAGAGGTTTGAGTACAAAACCAGAGACTGTGAGGCTAGCACTGGCTGGTCTGATATTGATACAGTCCAGTGCTAAGCTTTTAGAATGCAGGGAAAGGAAAGGCAAGGGCTGTGGCTATAACTGCCTCCACCTCTTAGGAAGGTGGATATCCATATGTGGGGAATGATACAAATAAAGGAGAAACTATGGCCCAAGCTCAGATCTAGATCGCATTGGTGACTCTGGGGTCAGTCCTCAATAGACAACACTGTTCTCTGCCGTTTGGGCACCTCAAAATTTGATGTGAGTCCCATGTTAGCTCCCCAAGATCATGCTCTAGTTCTGAGCTTCCTCAAACAGGATCCATGCCATAAGGTTATGATTAAATGAAATAAAAGATAAAGAGGTGTTCTGATAAATATAGAAGATACAGGTAAATGTTGTTTATTCTATAAAGGATAAAAGTGAGGTAGCGTAAAAGGCTGTATCTGATCCTATTTGCTTATTAAAACTCCTTTATAACAGGTAATATTATACCACAATAAGCTGATTGTACAGAATACATAGTGGACATGTTTTAGGGGACTGGATTTCACCTGTTATTCACTTAGATTTGTACAGTAATAAATTTACTTACAACGAGATTCTACTCCAACCATCACCAAATCCCTTGTTTCTTTAGTTTTTCTGTGAGAACACACCATGGCATAGCAGTAAAATGTTATACCTGAATCAAAATTAGCTTGTTTGACCTACATATCTAAGAAAAATCAGCCATTCACTAATAAAAACATAACAACCCTCCACCAGTGGTCCTTGGTATAAGAATACCAAATATAAAAAATGCAATTGGTGTCCCTGGTGTTCATTTATACTTAGCTTGCCAATCAAATGGTGTGAAGCAAAAAGAAATACTAATTCTCAGTATGTTCTTTTTGTTTTGTTTTAATAAGATTTAGGATGAGTTCTATGGATTACCCTTCTTCAAGCATGGTTGGGCAGCATGGATTGGGCCGCCTGTGATGCTGAATGGGTAGGATGGATATCTATTGCTTCTTTGCATACTTTTTGTACCACTTACAATTATGCTGTCAGAGTCTTTACAAAAAAGAAACCAAATTTATTCTTTTTAAATGTCTAAATATAAATGCAAAGGCACAGAAATAAACAATAATTCCAAAAGTGCTTAGAGTTTAAACTATTTTGAACTAATATACCTGTGATACTACTGCATATTGCAACCTATAACCTAAAAACTATCAGCCCACATCACCACAGGTAAGAAATGAGAAATTTTGAGGGTTATTGAACACTGAATATTTGCAGAACAGTAGAGAGTTGCTGAACACCAAAACTCACAGATCCACCTGCACAATATGCCCTGTTGGTGATTTACGTGGGTGTGGGCATAGAGGCAATAGAGTGGGAGGCTGCTTCATCTCTAATTTATCAGATTTATTAATTTAGTTTTGTGCATTCCTAATGAAATTACCCTTCTTCAAGCACTGACGGGCACCATGGATGGTGCTTGCCTGTTATGCTAAATGAGTGTATTTTTGTGGAACAGATATTTTAACCAATATTTCACTCTGCCCTCATTGCATTTTTGATACAAGGCAGCTCTGGCTTAACGATTCAATCTCTGGCTTAACATTATGCTTAGTGGTTATTAATTTTTTCTTTGAGGAATGCATATCCATTTCAAAATTAAGTTTTTTTTTTAATTTGCAAAGCTTGAAAAAAGCAGCTTAGTATGGATTCTTCACACACTACAAAACATCCTGCTCTACTTCCTGATGTGTGGCCTTTCCAGAGGAACTCTCAGCCACCACACCAAGGCTCAGCATCATTGGACGAATGCTCCCTTCTCATCTAGATGCTCACACATGTGTGCATGTGTGCATAAGAAAATCTTTCCATCATGAGGCAACATACACTGGATGTTATCTTTTAAATTCCTCATAAAAGCAGGCTCCAAAGAGATAAAAAATGTGGCTTATGCCATAATTGATATACTAAGAAGTAAAAGAGAAAAATATAAGAAGAGAGTAGGAATGAGAGAGTAACAAAGCTTGGCATCCTTTCTTTGCCACATCATGTAGTTAGAGATAGACTCTTCTATCAGGACAATAAAAGTACATTTAGGCAGGGTGCTACTTTGCATCATGATGGTATTTCTGGTCAATGCCTCTTTGCCTGATACTTGGTTTGGGGAGAAAACAAATTAAGGCTACTGAGTTGGGGGAAGGCATATATTGAAATCCACAGTAATCAGTGATGTAAAATATAGAGGGAAGAGTAAGAGAGATCTTCATTTGTCAGTGCTTTCATGACCTTAAAATATTGTGAAATTTTGTGTTAACCTGGGAATCTCATATACCACTAATAAATCTTCTGTCAATGACAGCATTACAAAAAAAGAATTTAAGGAAAAAATTGCAAAGTATAACCTTTATTTGTTGGTTCCTTTGGTTACCAAACATTAAGATGCACACACTTCTGAGAGCAAGGGGCTGTGGCAGAGATCAAAGATGAGACACAGAAGAAAGCACAGCCCCTGTCCTTAAAAAGCTTAATTCAGGAAAATTCTGAGATTATAAAACCTACAGCAACTGTCTTAAGTAATTCAACCACCAATTTCTGGCCCTAGCAACTGTCACAAGGGTTATCATATGCATGGTATTGACTAGCTGTTTATCTATTAATTCTTTTGGATGGAGGGCCAGCCCCATCTAGGGCCAGCAATATCTTGATGCTTAAAAATCATAGTAAAACACCGCAAGTAACATTCCTTTACAAGCAGCTAGAAACACTAGAAAGCTAGTGAGGAACACAGTTTGCTCCATTTGAACACTTTTGTAAAACCTGCATAAGCCATCAATGAGAATATGGGAATATATTTGAGTTGACTATCACCATTGCATCTTTCAGAGGCTCCACCTTTAATGGCTCTTTAAGTATTAAAATGAGGGTTTAATGTACATTATAACTAACAGTACTTGAGATGAAAGTAAATGACCCACTACCCCCTCCCAGGTACCAAGAGGGGTCAGATTTCCCATTTATCAGCAAGTCATCAGAATAGGCTAGCATCTCAATCTCAGACTCTTCTATGGCTGCTTCTTGGATGGCTGAGGGGAACACTTCAAAAATGAACCAGCTAAACAAACTTCCCAGCAGCACTTGACAGAGCTACACCTATTCTTCCCATTTCCAAAGCAGTGGAGAATTAATTACCAGTTCTATGGATCTATTGTAAGTATAATAGACTAAAGAGCTATCACAGACACATTTATTGTAAAAGCACAATCCCAAGAGTGTCTAGTGGAGGGCCAAAACGATTAACACAAATGCTTTGTCAGATCAAAGATAAAACCTGCACCGCCCAATTGAGGAATGAATTAGAACAGTGGGTTATCTTTCAAATTAACCAGGGCAGTTAGTGAGGAAAATTTCATGAAAGTGTAATTCTTAGCCTTTGTGAATCCACACAGCAGGCATTCTGCCAGCTGACAAGATGATGAAATTTTCATGCTTAAAAAAAGCCCTCTTCATTTCCCAATTTAGATTAGCTAGTGTTTCTCTCCCTTTTGTGTGTGTGTGTCTATTTGCTCTTCTGGAGCAGAATTTAAGGGGAGGGGGAACACGTATCAATTTTTCACTGTAAAATTGAGTCTTTCAAAAACATCTCTAAAAGCTTAGCGATACAGTCTTTAGCTGCCTTTTTATGATTTTCAAAAAATACCAGTTCAATTTTAACTTTGTACAAAGGAACCAACAAGGACTAGGGCATGAAATCAACTTTGAATTAAGTTCTCTGTGCTTCCTCAAAGTCTTTCAACATTTCATCAAATCTTGGGATAAAGTACAGAGCTGTCTTCCTCCTAAATAAATTAATATATAACTTAAAATATCCTTGCTCAGTGCTTTTTGTATTTCTATGTATATCAAGATTTAAATGGTCTAGGAAATAAGAATTCAAGGGATACAATCATTGCTATATGATGGGGGGGAAAGCACCTCCTCTCCTATAAAGAAGTCGATATTAAAACATTGTAATGTGATATAGATTAATTCCCAGATACATAAACTTTTAGAAATATGTTACAACATATTTATTCAGTCAGTACTATTCATGACAGAAGATAACAGAATATGTGACACACTTTTCTAAATTTAAAGTGATTTAGAAGTATACTTTGTTATTCCAAACTTTTGTCCCTTTTTTCTTGACAACCTGATTTCTTAGTGATATAGAACTATGTTCCTCGGCAGGTTATAGTGTTTGATCAAGTACCATATTCTACTCATCTTCCTAAAGTTCCTTCCTTATAGAGATGCCTTCCATTCTCAGTGCAGGTTGACTTCCCCTGCAGTGATTCTAAGACTAAAATAATAATTAAAAAAAAAAAAAAAACTGAGACTCTTGCCCTTAGTCCACAAGCAAGTTTTACGTCTAGCAGGTAGTATTTTTTAAGTTGCAAAATAGGAGAAAACCGTTTTGGTAATTAGCTTCAGAGAACAGTCACTTAACCTCAATACTTACTACCAATATCCTTGCCTATAGTACACTTGGTGTATTAGTCTCCAGTTGGATTACCATCACCATGATATAGCACACTGAACTGTCATCAGTATCACTTGAGGCACAACAAAAGAAACTCAATGCCATTTCTCTCTAGGATAAAACAGGATAGTCTAC
This sequence comes from Eulemur rufifrons, assembly GCF_041146395.1. Taxonomy (NCBI): domain Eukaryota; kingdom Metazoa; phylum Chordata; class Mammalia; order Primates; family Lemuridae; genus Eulemur; species Eulemur rufifrons. Next base: position 124,040,127 of record NC_091012.1, read on the forward strand.
CAAAGCAATAGAACCTAGAGGTGCATGAGCTTTCTGTATAAAAGCTCTGATCTTGGAAATATTTGAAACATTTTTCAGCATGGGGCCATGAAAAGAACAAATAATAGATTTTTTTCTTTCCCATTCAATTACATATGATTAAGATCAGAAAATAGAGAAATAACTTCTTAATTTTGATGATAGTCATATTAATATTCAACCTCAGGAGTGACATTTGGCTATTCTGATTAGAAATCTCTTAGAAAAGTCAATTGAATGGGCAGTTAACTACAGAAAAACTGTTACTTGCTGTTAGTGAGATGGCTGGTGGACAAGACAAGTAAGCAAATGCTCTAGAAACCTTATATTAAATATCCGGATGCTTAAAGTAGGTTATTTGGCTTGAAAAATACTTATATAACCACCACCACTAACACCACCACAACACACACAAAAAATTATGTTAGAAATCAATCTTTCAGTTAGGGCATATTTCTAAATATACAGAAGATCATTTTTCTGCGCATTCTCAACTTAGTCAAAACAGACTGTTCCTTCTTATAGAAGGAAATTGATGAGTTTCTTCTAATATTAACATTTCCATGGTGAAGATTTTGATAGACTAAACACAGAGAGAAAACTCGGAATTCTTCCCAAGAGTCAAGAATCATACTCTGCTCAATGAGGCCTATAAATGAGGAGCTGAATAGTTTCGATTTGGGCTCTTCATGCTAAATAAAGGCCTAACATTTCATGTGCTGTATGTTTCATCTACTGCAGAATGTGACCCCACAGATAACCTTTATTCCGATCCAACTGTTCATTGACTGCAGCACAGGCTTATTCATTAAAATGTTTCAGATTTTCCCAAAATATAGTCATAATTATTATTTTTAAAAAATCTTCAGAAAAACTTACTTTCTTTTTTTGACAAATATAAATTATTCTACACCAGAATCATACTACTGGAACTCTGTGTTTTCACTCTTCATCCTAATGATCTAATAGTTACTTTTCACATAATGAATTCAACTTTAAAGAAGAAAATGCTATCTTATATGTTAACTAACATATAAGGAGAAAGTATAGAATGATATTGAGAAAATTCATGGGCCTTACCTAATATAACCTTAGCATTATTTTTTTAAGAAACGTCTTGCCCATGTAGTTTCTTTAAAGAAGTTACAGTGAACTTTCAAGTAACAGAAAATTTGTTCAGATGACAAATGACATAATGAAACACTAAGAAAAATCAAATGGGAAACGTGGGTTTTTAAAAAATATTTTATTTTAATTTTCAATGAGAAAAAACCTCATTCATATGTTAAAAACAAAACAAAAACTTTGAATAAAAGCCTTCTTTCTAATGAAGACAAATCATTCACTGTTCTGGCATTTTTACTATATATTTATAAAAATTAGACATTCTCTTTAAAATGCCAGTCAAACTGCATTTAAATTTAAAAGATGTTTATTTTGATTTCTTCACAAAACTAGGCTATGGAGTAGTTTAGATTGCCACATAAACACAAAGTATTAGCTAGTGGGCAGTTTATTAAAATTGCCACACATGATTTTATGGCTCTACTTGCTGAAGATAGGCAATATTGATTTTTTCCCCTCCTCTGTCCAAAAATCTGAGTAACTTAGTCTTATTCAGGTAACGATAAACTAAAACAGTTCCTGATTATATTCCCAATTTTTCTTAAAAACAAAATTTTCATTATTTAAAATACTGCTCATTAATGAAAGAGATGTAATGCCAAAGATAAAATCAAACCATTTGTCATGCTAATATGCCAAAATTACATACTGTATCATATTTGTATTAATAGCATTTCACCAAGAATTTTCTCCAAAGTCTTTTCAAAATTTTATAGTTTCATAAAAATAAAGTACCAAACCTCAATAAGTTGTGTATGAAAAAAACCTCATCATGGATACTTACATCATAGTACTTTTTAATGAAACGTCTAATGTCCATGATCAATTTGTTGCTCAGTTGTACTGTAAAGGTCAGAGGTGAAGCCTTACAATCGATGTTACTGCAACGATACAAGCTGGGTTCCATGTCAGCTCCCTACAGAAGTCAGGACAGACAAACACACAAAAGGTTACTGCAAGGTTATAAAAGGGTTTTTGTGCTTAAAAACTTACATGCTGTCCTGGTGTAGTACATTTTTAATTAATTTTATTGGTGGGTTTTTAACCCTATTTTTCTCAACTACTTTCCTCCCCCAAGCCCCTTTAGTCACACATAACTTCCACTCTTTTGCCATCATCATAATGGAGTACAAAGTCAAAGGGAATACCCTGAAATCATTGCTTTACATTCAATATATGACAGACTCTATGGATAAAATAATTTTCCCTCTGTAAATACCAGTGAAGTCATATTACTGAAAATAAACGTCTTTCTTAGAGATATTGATCGAAATTTTAAATTTGCACTTATTCATTCCAAACTTGAAGATAAAGCAAGAGCTCTTCTGACATGAGTTTGCTTTCATCTCATCAATTTAAGAATAAAGCCTAAAAATTAAAAGTGTTGCACCACAAAAGCAGTATCACTTATTGACAGCTTAGCAGATATAAAATTTCTGCAATTTTTCCCCCCCAAAATGAATTGTATAGGGGGAGGGAGGCAGAAGAAGTAGAAATTTGAAAGACTTAATATTAGTAACTGGAGAAAACGTTTTGTTTTGTTTTGTTTTAAACAAAGACAAAGCAAATATAATATATAGGAAAACTGTTGGGGTTTCTGGAGCATTTGTTTTCCTTCTTGATACTTAAACATCTTGGTTTCCTGCTCCAATCTGGTACATAACCCTACCCGCCACGCTAAGCAATTCCAGGTGGAAGAGATTTTAGAGCTTGACATCGGCTCTTCCACAGTTAGCCCATCTGCAAGTCGTCAAGCCTCCGTGCAATTAACTATCTTATTTACAGCTGTAATGAAGCAAAACTCAAGGATTTAGCAAGTATTGCTGATCTGTGTCTGCCTCTTCCTCGCACTTGCTTCCAAAGACTGCTTTGTTTTGATTCAAAAAAATGCAAAACATCTGCTGTTTGTCCAAATTAACTTAAAATAATTACTTTTAATTTAGATAAAGGATGTCTTTTCCTTCAGTTTCAAGGTTTTACACAGTTCTGCTGCCTACTCGTTTGCCAATGGCTAGTACATGCATAACACTGCAGTGGAATCAAGTAAATTGGCCAAGTTTCAAATTCTGATCCAAGGTCAATGATACATTTTTTGGCAGTACTTCTTGAGAGGAATGTCTCTCTGTGACTTTTTAAATGTCTGATATGCAAAGACAGCAGAAAAGATAATAAGAGCACCTTTGTCAAAAAGGAGGTAAAGTGGGATGTGTAAAAATAAACAAAAACTTTCCCAAAACACTCAGTTCCCATTAACTTGATTTAAGATAAAGGAAAATACTGCTCTAAGTCTTAATAAATGGGGGTTGGGAGTAGGGAAATACAGGTTACTAATTAAGGAATTACAATAAAAATATTTTAAGATAATTTAGAATTTTTAAGAGATTCCATTTAAAAACCAAGGTCAAGCACTGTAGGAAGCCAAAAACAATATTTAAGCACATTTAAGATTTTTCAAGCAGAAATAAAGTAAGCTGTGAAGGCAGAATTCATACGATGCTAAAATTTTTTAAAGACATGAAAGCAATGTGTGAGTGCATTTTTCCCCTTTTTTATATGCCCTATAGTGGGGGAGGAAGGCCTTTATACTAATTCACTCATAAAATGAAAGAAGGAAACAAAAAGAAACAACTAACCAAACCATCAAAAACATTATCATAAATATTCTCAGTTCCACATGCAGGGCATGGACATTTGAATCTTTCACAGTCCTTGTATTTCTCTTCATCTGTGAGCTGTGCAGGGCCACCAAGTGGAGCATCATTCTCTTCATCTTTATGATAATGATGAACTCTAAATTGGGCAGGGTCCAGTCCTATTAATGTAAAAGAAAAAGCAAATTTAGCAAAGTATTTTTCCAAGAAACACCACAAAGAAGAAAACTGAGACACACACACACACAAAGATTTTAAATTCATGCACACACATACACAACCATTTGAACTCAAGATCACAGGTACAAATAATTTTGCTTTTAAAAAGATATTACTTTATAAATAAAAACTGCAACAATGCAACACAGAATTATGCCACTGGACATTTGGGCTTGGAAGCAACTACTTCTATAGGATGTTTTTTATTATTTTCTTAAAATTACAGTAAAAAACCTCAAAAAATGTGTATTGTTAAGAAATGCTCTTATAATCAAAGCATCACCATTAAAACTGAGAATACAATCAGAGAATAAAAATCCCATTAAAGAAAACAGGCTCACTGCCATTACAACTCCTTCAAGTGCAGATACAACTGCTAACCCTGATTTCAATGCAGTGGTCGATTTCATCTTGGCTCAGTAGTTAACAGCATGTAGGTTGCAATCTAATTCAGTGGTTAAAATTCAGCAGCAGCATTTGAGACAAAAACACAACATGGTTTTTTTTGGTGTTCAAAATTCAGAAATTTAAAATACGCACAAAAACAATGGATCTATAGATTCTACAGGCCAAAACATCCCCAACAATCCTGAAACCAAACATACCTTCCATATTTCAATCGAAACAACACAGGAAATCAATTGATGCATAGATTATGCTATTTTGTTTCCACAAACTATTTAAAGGAAAGAAACATCTTTAGGCCAACCAATTTAATTTACCCTTGGTCAAAACATATCTGTCAAAATTTACTATTTGAATTTATACTTAGGGATAATTACTCTGCACTGTATCTTACAATATTTTCTTAAAAGCATCCCTTAGTGATCCCTAAAAGTCTAAGCCTTTGGAAATCTAAGGAAAGTGATATTTTAGTACAAAGGTAAATAAGTAATATAAAACAGTCACTGAGCAAAAAGTTCACAAATACCAAAAATATCTAAAAGTTGTTTTTAATCTATCAACAGCCGTATAGGTACATAGTCTGATAGATGCATTTAGAATTCAGTGACAAAATCCCAAATCTTATTTGGTCAGTTGTCAAGTGACATCTAGCAATTATAAAATACTTGAGGCAGACTGTTGCAGGGTGGAAAGGTGCCAAACAAAGAATAAGAATTAAATAGTCTCAGTTTTCTAACCTGCAAAATGGAGGTGGCATCACTGATCATGACACCTATGAAGTTTAAGTTGGATAATATAGGGCAAACTGAATTCAGTGGCGCCCACTGTGTGATAAGCATTCAATAAATGTCATTGGAATGAAAAAATAAAACAGTGAATGAACATCATTTAAGCCAGACTATGTTCACTCAAGATTATACATTTAGAAAAATATGAGAATATGCTCATGCTGCATATGAAGTTAATAGCTACTCTTTGTAGGAATTAAAGTATTTCCTAAAGTTACGGTATATAATAAAAACAAAGACACATTCAGAACAATTTTAAAAACTGTTCTTCATTAGTGATATAAATTAATGTAACATAGGTGACTTGGCTCCAAGACTCATTATACATTTTTCTTTCACAAGTTACCCAACCCCTAAGAGAAAGAGGAAATTAGTAAATTCTGTGGGAATATATACCCTCACATATAAAGATAAGGAAGGGCTAAGGAAGTGAGTGAGAGAGACCATGCCCGTGAATGAGTCCATTTCTTCTCTGTAGTGAAGGGTACTGTTGCTAATTCATTAAACTCAGTTGTGAATCCAACTGTATTCACATAATGTCTTGCTTTATTTGCAATTATGAGAAAGCATCTTCACCTTTTCTCTGACCATATGATTATTAACTTTCCCAGACCAACACTAATCAAAAAGTAAGGAAAAATAAGCAAGATTTTTCTCAAGCTTCTTTCTCAATCCAAAAATCAAGGAACAAAACAATGCTGGTTTGCATATATACAAAATTGGCTGGGCTGTAAAAAGGAACGAAGCGGGGCTGCTCTCTACCCCACCCCACCAGCCATGACTCACTTGGAGAACTGGAGTGCATGAAACTGCATGCACTGGCCCAGGGCAGCCTGCCTCCTGAGTAAGCCAAAAGTTCACATGGACTATCTTGCTACTCATAGAGAAATCCCCAACTGGCCGAAACCTGTGAAAAAATATCAGGCCTTATGAAATATATACTCTAAATGTCCATTTCCACCACCAACTCTTATCTTCCCATGGCAGTAACAAAGCCAACTGGCCCAGCTAATTACTTCAGATTTATTCCCAAACTGAATTTTTTCCAGGGGAAGGGGCTTCAATCTCAGTATTTTCTTGGTAATAGTTCAATGCTAAATTTTAAAAATATAAAGGGAGAAGACACTATAATGACCTTAAAATATTAAGTATACAATGATCCTTGTACAAGTTACCTGAATAAAAAAAAAATCACCTAAAGAACTGATTTTCTTGGGAGAGCAATTTATGAGTTCAATGGGCAAGTCACAGAAGGCTAAATTAAAGTGTTTTAAGAAAACACATAATGCCATGTTTAAAAAAATAAGGACCACTGTTGCTGATATCTTTTTTGAAAAGGCGAAAATCCAGGTTTAAACATGCCCCAAACTATTAAACATACTTTCAATTTTTCCAAATCCTCACAAAATTGGTAATAGCAGCTTATTTCGAAGTTTCGATAGACTTAAAAGTTTTACTGCTTATACCATAACTCAGTAAGGCTGAAGTGAGTCAGGAAACAAGTATCTGGTGCTGCCACCTAGAGGTAGAGAATTTGAGTTTTAAAATTTGCAAAATAGAGCTGCTACATATAACTCCATTTGTAATTATTGTCGCTCCAAAATTCAACACTTCTGTCAGAAATGACATTAAAGAAAAATCTTTATTATCACATTTTCCCTACATGCATATACATCATGTAATTAATATTAAACTGCTCACTGTACAGTGAGTAACCATTCTAGTCTTTGAGGAAAGGATGCAGCAAAGCCGAATTCCAAATTCCTTACTTACCTCTTCTACAGAGAGCTTTCTCTGAACAACTGACTTAAAGAAACAAACTTTATGCCCCATTTGAGAAAAGAAACTTGCATTTCTACTAGGCTAGCTTTTGACAGGTGATTGGAATTATCTGGTCGGGCACAGAATAAAGGAAGGAGCAGCCTGCTTGGGTATTGCAAAACCAGTTATCTGGGGGAACAGCAGCCATGGCTTCCCCAACAATAAGCAGAGATGATGTATGTTTCAATTCAGTCCTGTGACTTGTAGTGATCGAGTCACTTGTGCTGGGGTGGGGGAGACAGAAGAGGCAGTGGAATGAAATTTAAATACTGTCATTTATAATTAGAAAATTTCTAGGATCTCACATTATTTTGGCAACAGGATCAAAACTCTCATGTTTCAAGAAGTATTTATAGAAAGTAACATCACAGGCATTGGGGTGGATGAATTTAGCAGTACTGTTTTTACTTAAGATCACCACAGTCTTATCATACACACTCCCAATGTGACATTTCACACAAAATTATTTCTTCCACCATCACACTCTCTAACCATTGTAAGTTATATTTGTATTTAGAATGGTCACTTGCCCCCATTCCCAATGAGTATTTGAACTGTTCATAAAGCATACAGTTATTTGAGAGGCTGATGCATTTAATCAAACATTTCTTCCTCCAAAGACAAGGTTTCTATCAGGGCAACTGTAAATAACTACAGTAAAGCCAATTATATATGTTCATGCAAGCAGGGAAAAGGGAAAATCCACATAAATGAAACTCTAATGAGTAAAGGGATTAACTGGTATTCCCAAGCAGTTGTTTATAATATGAATCATTTGACGTTACTAGGGAAGCTAATTAATGGAATCCTATTGTGTGAAATTTTTTTGTAAAAATTTCTTTTAGGAAGTAAGTTATTTATCTTTTGCACAACTCCTGGCTTTCATATGTCTGGATTTCTTACAGGACAATATACAAACTGAAAATTTAGTATGATTAAAGAAAAAATATTTAATGAATTTTTAAAGGGTGAATGCTATATCTACAAGAATGCTCATAGCAGCTTTATTCATGATAGCCAAAAAATGGAAACAATCCAGATGTCCATCAACAGAAGAATGGATAAACTAGTATAATCTACCATGGAATACTACTTAGCAATGAAAAAGAATGAATACTAATAGATGCAATGAGATAATCTCAAAAATATTATGCTAAGTGAAAGAAGTTGCACACAAAAAGTATATACTATAGGAAACCATTTATGTGGAATTCCAGAATAGGTAAAACTAATGAATGGTGAGAGAAATCAGATGAGCGTTGCTTTTGTGAGGGGGGTGTTGATTGGGAAGGGGCACAAAGGAATGTTCTGGGGTGATAAAAATGTTCTGTGTCTTGATAAACTGATTGTATGATACTCAAGATTTCAGCATTTCATGGTAAATTATATAAATTATACTTGAAAAGAAAGGTTGCCAAATGGATGTTTATACAGCTTGAACATCCCTAATCTGAAAATCAAACACTCCAAAATTTGAAACTTTTTGAGTGTCCACATACTGCCACGAGTGGAAAATTCCACACCTGACCTCGTGTGATGCATCGCAGTCAAAACTTTGTTTCAGACACAAGATTAAAAATATTGCATAAAATTACCTTCAGGCTATGTGTATAAGTATATATAAAACAAATTGGCTTTTGTGTTTATTAGACTTGGGTCCTATTCCCAAGATATCTAATTATCTATATGTAAATATTACAAAATCTGAAAAATTCTGAAAAACTTCTGGTCCTAAGCAATCGGATAAGGGACATTCAACCTGTAATATATATTTCCAAAAGACTCATATTTAGAATATGTAATAAATGCCTAAAAATCTGTAAGAAAAAGACAAGCCAATAGCAAAGTAGAAAAAGACTTGGACAGGCACCTTATAAAAGGAGTGGCCAAGCAGCATGTGAAAAGGTGTTTGACTTTATTAGTCATCAAAGAAATGCAAATTAAAATCACATTATACCACCACATAAAATGAGGAAGATAGAAAATACCAAGCGTTGGTAAGAATGTGGAACACTCATACACTGCTAGTAGGGGGTATAAATGTGTAGAACCACTTTGGAAAATTGGCAATATTTAGTAAAGTTGAGCATACATGTCCCCCTATGGCCTAGCAATTCTATTCCTAAGTACATACCCAACAGAAATACATGCTTATGTTCAACAGAGCACATGTAGAAGAATTCTCAAAGTGGCACTATTCATAATAGCCAAAATGTGGAAACGACCCATAGGTGTACCTATGTTAGACAGTCATACAGTATGGCATACTCATACAATGAAATATTGTACAGAAATTAAGTACAACTACATAGACAAATCTCACACACATGATATTGAGTGAAAGTTGCCAGACACAAAAAATAAAGACACAATTCATGCAATGTCCAAAAATATATATATGATATTAGAAGCCATGAGTATAATTTTCTGGTGGGAGTGATGTGGAGGATCATTTCTAGGAGACATGCTTCTGGGAATGTAGTAATAATACTGTTTCTTCAGCTCCGGGCTGACTATACTGGTTTGTGTTTACCTTGTGAAAACACATCAAGCTGTTCAGTTAGATTTTGTGCCCTTTTCTGTATGCATGTCATAACCACAAAAAATTTACTTAAAAAGGTGAAAAAAGTAAGTACTAAGTATTTCTTAAGACAGACTTATGAGTTTGTTTCAAAATGCCTTCAATCCCAACTGGACATTATGAACCTCCTCATAGATGTACGCACCATCACCTAGGAAGTAGTATTAGCAAAACATAAAATAAAATAAATTGAACCTGAATATGATCAAGTCTTTAGATCTAACTAACAATTTACAGGAACTGCAGGGGACAGAGGAACATGTTAAAGGATATTACTAGGATGCAATCAGCAAACTCTAGAATGAGGGAAATTCTATAGGCCAGAAAACCCAGCTTCTTTAACAGACAAATTGGGAGGATCAAAAAAGAAAAAAGACAAAGGAAATTAACTATTATATGTACCCTGACTGGATTCCAATTCAAACAAGGAGCTTTTTTAAAAACAGTGCATTCATAGTACAATCAGGGAAATAAGAACACTTACTGGATATTTGATGAAATGAAGGAATTGTGGGGTTTTTTGCTGTGATGTGATGACAACATTGTAATTATGTTTAAAGGAGGAATCTTTGTCTTTTGGAAATGCAAAATGAAATATTAACAGAAAAAAATGATATAATATCTAGGATTCACTTAAAAATAATAAGGGGAGGTGGGAAAGAGGGGTAAGATTGGCCATAGTTGCTGAATGCTAAAGGTGAGCAATCAGTACATGGGGGTTTGCCTTACAATCCTACTACTGTATACATTTAAATTTTTCCATAATAAAAAGTTTTTCAAATACCATAGATCCAATTTAAAGATAAACAATTGACTGTACAAGTGGCAGACAACTGAAACTGCCTTTCACATCAACAATAAGCCGGTCCATAATATAAATGGAAAATGTGAGTATTTTAAAAGAAATAATAGCCAAATCTTCGGGTTACATGAACATCCAAGATTTTTATTATCCTTCAGAAGGTAACTGCAAAATCCTAAAAGTAAAAAAAAATCCTGATGGGCAGCATTCTCATGACCTCACTCAATTGTTTTTAATGCCCTTGATGACAGCCATGAATATGAATTTTAAGTTAATGAGGTGTGCACCTCTGTGAAAGAAAAAACTTGAGAAGGGTCTTCTTTACTATTTTTAAATCTGAGAAAAGATGGTAACTATATGCTACAAAAAGTGGAAAATAAAATAACACAAATAAAATAACAGACCAAAGATTGCTTCTCTTACAATAAAGCCCTCTTCTCTTCCAGCTATGTTGGTAGATGTGGGAGAAAAGCAAGGCTTGAGGTCCCCAATCAGTTTTTTAAAAAGTGAGTTAGTAATTGCTTAACCATCATTTTCCTTCTGATCTTGTAAAAACTGTCTTATTTTTAATAGTAAAATAACAGTATTACTATTTTTCTTTTTTTAGGCAGGGTCTCTCTCTGTCACCCAGGCTAGAGTGCAGTGGCATTATCATAGCTCACTGCAACCTCAAACTCCTGGGCTCAAGCGATCCTCCTGCTTCAGTCTCCCAAGTAGCTGGGACTACAAGCATATGCCACCACACCTGGCTAATTTTTCTGTTTTTCGTAGAGATGGGGTCTTGCTCTCGCTCAGGCTGGTCTTGAATTCCTGGCCTCAAGTGATCCTCTTGCTTCAGCCTCTCGAGTAGCTGGGACTACAGACATGAACTACCATGTCCAGAATACACAATCTTGGTAAGTGTCATTTTGGTATGTTTAATTAAAATGATGTTATCTTTTTAAAAGTTGATCTAGTTTAAATAATTTGAGAAATCGTCATTTTCCTTTGGAAATTCCAAGTGTTACAAAGCCAGAGTTATTACATAACTTATATAAAAGCTCCAAAGTCATTATTCTAAACATGTTCTGGTTTAGTTCAAAGTTCTCAGAGGTCTCACTGCTTACATTAGGTGAGCAGCACCACTGCTGGCCCTCTGTTGTGGGCCAGTGACACAGAAGCAAACCATCATGTGCTCACCTTGTAGGGACTCAGAGGCAAAGCTGTTCAACTGATACCCTTAAAGAGGCTCTCTGTAAATTCCCCAAAGTGCTGCAGGAGTGGCTGAGATAGTAGCTGAGATAGCATGGGTTACCCCTGTGGAGATCCCGGCCCCTGCAGTTCATCACAGGCAGAAGAAATGGTGAACAGTGGGGGCAGGCAACCACTCCCGACTCCATACACTGGCCTCTTCACAGCCCATTCCCACAATGCCTCAAAATGCCTCTACCTTTATAAACTCTTCCCTGATGGCCCCAGCTAGGAGTAGTTTCTGCCTCCCCTGAACTCTGATAATCCTTTATTTTACTTTATTGGGGACATACACTGTGCTGTCAACTAGACTTCTCCACAACAGTGAAATCAACTAAACAACTGGGCTGTAATTTGAGTAAAGGATCCATAGCTGACTCAACTTTGTACCCTTCAGAGTGCCTCTTAGGATGCCAGGCACAGCAGATCTCCAGCATTAATTTGTTCACTGAATACAGAAGCAGACTAGACTGGGAGCATGAGCCACTGGAGGATGCGCTTGGAATGGAGCTCCATCCTATAAGAGGCAGTTCTTATCAGTTGATAAGATTCCCTTAACATCCTACCGTGCATTGTGATATGATGTTGTTTTACTATTAACTATGTTACAGAAAATATTTAAGGTTTGGAAAGGATCATGTCTTTACATTCTTATAAGAGCTTAATCATATAAAAGGCAATTTTTTTATTGACAAGGTAATATCTAAGGCACCTGCTGGTGGCATCATTCTACTCCCAACTACCTGTACTTTACTTTCTCCCTTCCATCACCTTTCTTGTAGGTACATCTCTCCAGACCTGTCAAAAGTGCCCCCAAACACTGCTTGACCCACTGTTGCATTTATTTTTAGAACATATTACTGAACCCTATTGACAAAAACCACCTTTTGTAACATGAGTGGCATGGGTCGCTTTTTTAAAAGGGAATTTTTATTTTCCAATTTAACTCAGGAACACACTGGATTAAGTGTGTTCTGTCTTATCTTAATCACGATTTTCAGAGGTTAAATTCTAAATTCTCATGCCTAAATAATTTCTCAGGACCAATGAGAAAACTGTTGATAGTCAAATACCTAAAATTTCATTACTGACCAAGAAGAAAGGTACTTTATAGCTACTGTACAAATCCTTGCTCATTGGAGGAAAGAAATATATAATTCTAAATAATGCTATGCATAAAATATAAATTTATGAGATGAAATTTAAGAATAGAAGTTTAGTCTCATCACTGGCCTAGTTGCTAGGTACAGAAGACTGCTGGGATGTTTGGGCATACTGTGAATATTTCATCCACAGAATATAGAGAGCTTTCATTAGAACAAGCAAGAAAAAAAACCTATAGTCTGGAGAATAAAAGCTAAGAGTTCCAAGTTTTAGTGGCCATGTTTCCCATAGGGCTATTGTATAAGAAGAGTAATACTATATGTTTTCCTATTCAGAGATGGAAAAGAGTAAAATTTTGCTTTATTTAAGCCCAATAGCAATAATCTTGCATGGGTTTCAGAAAAATGATACACATTTTACTGTGGGATAATGAGGACCATTAGTTATTAGAGAGAACAAATTATTCTCTTTCAATTCAACAGACTTATTCATTCATTCATTTAATAGACTATCCTCTCTCCTTTTTACTAAAATGGCCTTCTCATATGGAACACCTGGCCATGCAACATGCCACCAAACAGACTTCAGGAGGTATCTTGGTGGGGAGAAATAGAGAATTTCCAAAGTGAAGCCACAGGATAAAACCAACACTTGATGCTTGCCTTTTCATTTCCAGGATAGTATAAAGGCAATAAAAAAGAAAAAGGTAGTTGAAAAATACAGTTGCTGTCCACAAAAGAGTCTTAAAATTAAAAAATCATGAACTTAGTAATTTTCCTAAATGAAATTATGCTATTATTCCTGATTTCTTTGTACTAAGTAAAAGGACAAAGTATGAAACTTCACTAAAGTTTCAACACCGTGATACATTTCATTAATCAACGATAAAAACTACATACATTAAAAGCAAGAGAATTATTTTATGTCTGTGATTAGGCAGTTGGAGGGCTTGTATTTTATGTATACATTCGTATACTTCAACTTGTTTAACAGTGTCAGTTCACTAAATGTAGTTTTTTATATATAAAGAAAACAGATTTAGAATTTTAAAAACAAATTATAATAATTTTATGCCTACAGCTTGCACCTCTTAGAAACCATGTGACCTCTAACCACTCCCCTTACTTTGCCACCACTTTCCCATCTCCTCCCTTCTCCTCTCTAGAACCACAGGCTGGAGGAAAACCCATAACAGGGACCTTGAAGCCCCTAGCCAATAGCCACCCTAATTTTTCATGTGGGGTGGAAGAATAAAGGGTGCAGATAAAAAAAAAAAAAAAGAGCTCCTGAATAGGGTAAGAAGCAGATGCCTGCAGAGATCTGCCTGGAGAGCTTCAATGCTTTCTACGGATCTTCAAGGTGACAGGCACTTCCGAGCCTATATTTTATTAACGCTGAACCTCCTATGTGGAAAGGGGCAGAGATAAAGGACTAAAAGATTTGTTCCTAATGTAGATGGATATGTATATACTGCTGGTGCTGGCAGTGGGTAGGGCAGGAGAAAGGGACAAGTTGGGGAGGTGGGGAACTACATAATGATGACAACTTCACACATCCTCAGTATGAAAACTGTCAAGTGGCAGAAGAGAAAAATAAGAAAAAGCAGCTTAAAAATGGGGAGCAGCAGCAGCTCCTCCAAGGCCGAGCATATGTGCCCTTTTATCAGCTTGAACTGGCTACATGGCACCAAGAAGGGGCTGCTCAGAATAGTGTCTGTACAGCCATGGCTGTGCCCAGAGTTTTCAGGTTATGGGGTAAAAGAGAGGGGTACATGGTGGGACCATGTGCAAGTCTGGAGGGTTCTCTCTATAGACTGAGATCAGTCAGTAATGAGAACACGAAACCTCTAAAGATGGGACCCACTTGTTTCCTAATGGCTTTGAAAATAATTTATGAAAACTGAATTTATAAGGCAGCCTATGACCATAAGGCAGCTGCAGTTATGATAAAATATCTTTAAGCAAGTCAAAATCTGCCCACTGTTCAATTTATAAACAAAAATTGCCTTACTTCTGAAACCAACAAAATCAGTCTAATCCCCTGTCAGTATGACTGGTCTTGACCTATCTGGGCGGGCATCAAGCCTATCTACCCAGGCAGGATCCATCACCCTTTATCGTCCAGCTTTTTTGTTGAAATACAAGGCTCTGCACTTCTTTCTCTTAAATGTCACTCACGAGACAGAGCTTGTTCCATCTACCCCCTCTCAGTGCTGGGCCACTGGAAAATTCAAAATCAAAGAAGGCAAGGGCAAGAGTTTGCCTTTAAACCAGGTTCTTGACAACACAAATAGAGAAACCGAGACATCTGCTCTTTAAAAAAAATGGTTTTTTTCAGAGGTTTTCAGTGGGGGTCATGGGGTACACAGTGGGGAGGGGAATAAAGGGAACAAGAAGATGAAGCCCCCTGTGCTTGCACATCCATACCATCCCACTCCTGGTTGAAAACATTTTTTGAAGCCTCTCAGAGATAAGAAGAGGCAATAAAGTTTAGCACAGTGGTTAGGAGCACAACCTTTGGAATCACAGAGCTGGATTAAAATCTAACCACAGCTGGACACTTACTAGCTATGTGACAATATCAAGTTTCTTACCCTCTCTAAGCCGTGGCTTCTTTCTTTCTAAAATGGAGCTAATACAACATACCCTTGTGAAGTTGTTGCAAGAACTGAATGAGATAACATATGAAAAGTACTTATCACAGTATCCAACGGAGTAAGCACTCAATGTTACAGGAGAGAAAAAAATGAAGCTAAAAAATATCTTGCGTGTATAGTCCCCTCCTCCCAGCTGAGGATTTATAAACATCATCAAACACAACTCAACTTGGAGAATACATTATATGATTATTTTTGTAGCAGAATTTTATCTTCCTAATTATGTTTTGCTTAGGCAAATGTCAAAAACGAGTTTCCACTTCCAGAGTAGACACTGATGGGGTGGCGGTGATGGGGGGTGGCAGGGAGGAACACAAAAACATACTCAACGGGGCAGGATGGAAAATATGCGACTTGATAATTGATCCGTGGAAAATCCAATCTCATTCCACAAGTTCATATTGAGCACTAACTATGTGCAATTCCTATGGACTAGAGAGTATGGACATATTTCTATTGAAGCCTAAAAGGAGGGTGGGAGGTGGCTACTAACACCATTCACTGAGCACTCCCTCTGCCTCAGGCCCTGTGCTGAGCATCTCACACACATCATCTTATTTCTCCCTCAGAGCAACTCTATTCTGTGACTCAAGGAACAAAGGTGTAGACCAAAGTTCAAAGGGTTGTGAACAAAAGAACCAGAATTCAAACCCACATCCCTATGATGTCAAAGCCCATGGCTAAAGCCAGACATTTTAGTGAAAGGAGGGGAAAATTTTCCATGAGGCAGAAACAGAATGATCAATGTCATATTTAGGAGACATTGAGTGGATCAAATAAGAAATAAGGTTAGAAATACAGGTTAGAGCTAGAAAGTTAATCTGTAATTGCCAAAGTCAGAGTCTGTGAGATACCAGTGGCATCTAGACTTGACTTATAGACAATGAAGAGCCATTTCAGGACTTTATTAGGCAGTATTCTAAAAGCATTCATCTTTGCTTACCATAGAATAGAGAGCAGAGACCTTAAAAGCAATGTAACTCTTTTATGTACTGACTACGTAATACATTTCTAAGCAAATGATAACGATGACATAGCAATGGGGACAAATCCAGTGAAGCAGCAAAAGTCAAAGCAATACTGAGGTCTCAGAATTACCTGGCATCTCCTGGGATGATGAGAACATAGAACTATGTTAATTCCTAGAGGATAACAGCAAGTCCAGTTTTAGAAAAATTTAAGTTAAAGAGTAGGATACTCACAGGGAATCGAATATTAAAGATTAAAATTTTTATGTTGAAAAGGTGTTTTTTCATTTTACATGAAAATACCTCTAGAGACAGAGACAACATGAAGCAATACGCAAGGTACCATCAATCTCCTTATTAATGGAAGTTCACCAATTAAAGCTACAACAATGTAAGCTCAGTGACTATAATGGTGCCTAAAATCTTCCCCTCACTCTTTCTTTTGCCTTCCTTCTCTTCCCTCAGCATTCAGTGAGTGTCAACTGTAGAGCAGGCATGTTTACAGAGGTAGCAAGTATATGGAGCTCATAGTCTATGAGGGAAGACAGACAGTAACTAAACAAATACAAAAATAAATGCCTAACTATAAACAAAGAAGTGCCAGACACAATACTGTGCCCATAAACAGGGATCCCAAGAGTCAAGGGAGGACAGCGCATACCGCTGTTACCATGTGAGGGTCTATGTGAGTTTGGGACACTTACCTAACCACGTTGCAATAAGGACAGAATCAATTCCTTCTATCGGGTCACAGATCCGAGCCACGACTGGGTGGATCTGCTGGGCCAGGTAGTACTGAGTGTCAATGGTTAAACTGTCCTGTTTCTTCAGCTGCTCAGGTGCATAGGCCCTCTGATTTGCACTGAGGTTTGACCCATCCTGAAAGAAGACATGGTAAAAAGACACATGTAAAAATAAGACAGAGGTAAAGTTGTGAGGAGCTCAATGACATATACACTTGCTTGGTCAAACAGGGGGACAACAGTTTAAATCTCATGTAGTCACTTCCAAACACCAAGAAGTCTTTTTGACCTATTGTTGCACATTTTGAGCAGGAAGACTGAGGATAAAGTTTTCATCTTGAGATCTCAAGAACTTTTTGATCTCAATCTCGTCCACCATCCAAGAATGTAAACCCGGCATGTGTTGTATTCTATTTTTTTTGTCAAAACATGAAACCAACAAGATAGCACTGACTAGATTAAATAATTTCACCGTCATATCAAAAAAACACAAAGAGAAGACACGGTAACAATCTAGTCAGAAAGGTTTTTTAAGGAGTGATATTTAAAAAACTATGTATGGTCTTTTTATTATGTTAATATGATCACTTCAGGCAAGAATTCTAGTCTCAGTATCATCTTAAAGACTCTGGGGGTAATATTTTCTATGAAAGCTATATGTATCAAATCATTGAGAAGCAAATGAACAAGGAGAAAAGATGGGAGAATGAAACCATAGAGAAATAATTTATATGCAAAAGATAATAGGTAGGAGTAAAAATAATGCAGTGTCCTGGTAGAGTGGCAGGGCTCTAAAGCCAAACATCTGGCGACTGGAATGAAGAGCATGTCATTTTGCGCCATTTATCCGGCTCCTCCTCAAGGAAAGGAAGGTAGGTCAGAGAGCTTCTTTTCAAGGGCTTCCTCTTTTACTCCATAAAAATAAAAGTTGTGAAATTCTATATAATTGCCCACATACAGCCCTGTGGGTGATGTCACCGTCATCTGTGAATCAAAAAAGTCATCACTCTACTGGATCAACATCCAACAACTCACTCCACTCTTTCTCTCGTCTGAAACAACAGAATTTAATATTCAGACTAGTAAATTATAACTATTCACAGTGCTCAGCTGCTTGGCAGAACTGATTATAATGTGAAGCCTATTCTTTCATTCCTGCTACAATCAGTCCCTTCTCAGCTCAGCACCCAGCCCAAAGCAAAGGCAACCTTCCACACCGCTGTCTTTACCAGAAACCAGAGGCAGAGGCCTGTTTCTCTGGCTAGGCTCCTGATGGAAACAAACCGGGCCTGTTTATCAACGAGGTTTTGCCGGTTCTAAAATATAATGAAATACCTAAAAAGGAGGCAAATCTCAGATTAAAAGACTTGCTCATTATTATTTTTCAGGAGTTCATAGCACAATAAAAAGAATTAAGCAGAATTAATGAAGTTTAATCGTTGCCCTTCCAGAAGCTTTGTTAGATGAGAATAAGGTGATAGCCAATAACAAAAACTGTGTGAAAGAAATCCTTCAGTAGTATCTTCATGCACCACAACTGTATTCAGACTGCCTTTTAACAAACACATAAAATCTGATCAACTGATAGAATTTTGAAAAGTTGGTCTTTCCTTAAGATTATAGCAATGATGACTTTAATAATTTTTTTTTTTTTTGAGACAGAGTCTCACTCTGTTGCCCTGGCTAGAGTGAGTGCCGTGGCGTCAGCCTAGCTCACAGCAACCTCAAACTCCTGGGCTTAAGCGATCCTACTGCCTCAGCCTCCCGAGTAGCTGGGACTACAGGCATGCGCCACCATGCCCGGCTAATTTTTTGTGTATATATATTTTAGTTGTCCATATAATTTCTATTTTTAGTAGAGACGGGGTCTCGCTCTTGCTCAGGCTGGTCTCGAACTCCTGACCTCGAGTGATCCACCCGCCTCGGCCTCCCAGAGTGCTAGGATTACAGGCGTGAGCCACCGCGCCCGGCCGACTTTAATAATTTTTAATGGTGAATTAAAATCAAATTTCGAGAGGCAAAATATTTTTTAAAAGGAATTTGAGTTACTTTCCAGTATAACATTAGAAGTTCTCATAGTAAGGCATGTTTTTCAAAAAAGCAGTTGAAAATTTCTGAGCATACATTCAGTTTAAAATGTTTTTATTTTAAATATCCACACAAAAGACTAATTTAACAGTGACTCAAACATATTTCTTCCTATATTTTAAAAATCTAAGCTTGAACACAGCTAAATTCAAAAGAATCGGTTAGATAACAGGTTTTGCTATGTGTGTTGGAAAAATATTTAGGCTATGACCTAAGATATATCCTTCCAAGACTTAATTCTCAAACCTGAGCAAGATCCCATGGTATATGCAAGAATATGTGGCATACACCTTTAAGAACAGATTAGGAAGCAATGTTGGTCTTCTCAAGTGCTCATGTAGTAATTCATGAACTTCACAAAGTACATACTTCAGAGAGACAACTAGGTGTAGTCAATTCATTCAAAACTATGTCATCATCGTTAGTAGGAAACTAATGGAAAAAAAATTTTTAACTGGTGACAAGTGGTATCCTTAAAACAATTATGTTAAAGGCATGCTTTATGGAAATTATGTTTAATGCAAGTTAAATAATTAAAGATTTAAAACTTAGCTGACAAATGGAAAAACTGAGCAAATAATTCAGGTAGGTTTAACAAGAGTATGAACTACAACATAAATTAGGTCCCCAAAACATTACTCTCTGAACTCATCTGAATTTGCAGTCTCAATAAGTTATCAGTAAGGTACTATATTCTCAATGTACATTTTAAACAAAACAAAATCTTTTTAGGAGATAGGCTATTTTTAGAGGACACCTTTGCTTAGGCAGCAAACAGTCCTCTTAAAAATGTGTCATCATACATTTTCAAAAGCCATATTCTAAAAACACAGTTGTGTTATGAAACAGAGAAAGAATAATTTGAGTGCTTAAAAGCAAAAATGGTAGGCAGCTTTGGCTAGCAAACATGCTAAAAAGGGGGCATGTTCCACTGCCAGGGGACAAAGACAAATTAAAGTCCTACAGCCTTTCCTGGGATATGCCAAGGAGAATACATTAATAAAAAGAAATATGAACTGTACTTTTTTAAAAGCAAATAAGTTAAGGCCAAGTACCAGTGGATGGGAATAATGCTAAAAATATATCAAATTTGGCATACTGTACTACATTAGCATCAGCATTTGAAGATTTATATATCAAGAAGACCTGATAAAAAGAAATCTTAAGAATTAATATTTAGACATCCAGGAACATAAGGCTGGCTTTTAAATACATCAATCATCCTATTTTATAAGTTATCACATCTCCATTCTAGGTTTAGCCAAAACATAACTGTGGCTTGATTTCATTATTATATGCTATTTCATTGAACCTATATAACTTTTCAAAGTTGTATGCTTACATCTTCTCTTGTCATTAATAATCTAAGAGCTTTTCCAATGTATGTGAAGATGTAAGTGAAAAAAAACTAGCCTATTTACCAAAATCTTTATTTGCATAATATGAAAATTGTTTTTTTGAGATGAGACTTGTCAGAGGCAATATGCAAAGCACATGAAGGGCTTGAGCAAGTCAGACATTTATGGAAATATTTTCCTGCAGGAATTGGCTTTCTGTAACAGTTCTTAATCAAGGGTAACCCTAGGAGGGAGACAGAGTCAAGTGCTGATTCCTGTCCATGTACTTAAATCATTTGTTATGTACATCATCTACAGTATATAGCAGATATTAGCAGACTACTTTTAAATTTTTAAAAGACCTCTATGATTGAAAACCCCATTGATTGTAGTTTGACAAAGATCATACTGCAATAAATTTTAACGTTTATCTAAATTTTTTTCCTGTAATAACACAATGCAATAAAAATTAGGATAAAACTCAGTAATTTTTTAAAAAGTCTTAATCAGATAAATTAGGTCTTGTGGTAAATAGTCCACAACTCAGTAGTTTTAAAGGATTTGGACAGAGGCTACGACCCTGACTTCTTTCTATAGGGAAAATGGACGAGAGCTCTCCTTTGTTCCAATTGGAGTTAAGTGCTTTCGAAGAAAAAAAAAAAAAAACACTGCTCTTCTGTCTTACCCTCTCTCCCCACCCCTACCTGTTAGAGGCATGCTAGTCTCAAAAGAAAATGGTTAATAGTTTAAAATTATATTCCAGAAGGTCTAGAGGTTCCTTAGAGGTGCCTTGTGAAACAGGGAGAAGGCAAGGAGGTTGGGCCCGCTCCACTCAAGGAAAAAGAGAAAAGAAAAGAAAATGGTTGCATTGTGTGTTTTCTTCGTAAAGTATGTTTTTAGGATCTTTCAACTTTCTCCATATAATCATGTGTTTTATATTTTTTCAAGTAATTATTTGGACATAGGCTAGGAAAAAATGCATTAATTCTCTTATTAGTCCACTGATATTCATAACGGAAACTGTTGCAAAAGGAATGATAAAGGACTATGTTGAACATATGACTAAACTTAAACACATTTTCATCAAAGTTAATTTAGGGTTAAAAGACCATCTACTGTTATAAACCTGTCTCGCTAATTTCAGTGAACCAAAACACAGGTCTTAAATGTTTTATGAAAATTCTAATGAAATATGTCAGACCTCTACCAGTATTTTTTAAATGCTATAAAACTAAACAGACTAAACCATCTCTTTACAGCAACAATTGGGAAATCTACTAAATAAGACACTGTGGCAATCTAGATTTTTACTTTGGGTTCTCAAGAAGTTTTGGAGTCTTTTGAATTACAATAGTTTACCTGACAGATGACATATGACACGGTATCTCCAGCTTTCACCCTTCTGCCTCTTTGAGAATTCATCCAGAGGGCAACATGTACATGAGGTAGGCTTTTTTTATCAGGGTAATCTTGGGGATCCTTTGTCAATGCCTAAAAGAAAAAAAGAAGGAAGAAAAAGCCCAAACCTTAAAATAAAATCTTTTTAATCAATGTACACAAATCAGTAGCATTTCTATATACTAATAAGAGTCAAGCTGAGAGTCAAATCAAGGACTCAATACCATTTATAATAGCTACAAAGAAAATAAAATCCCTAGGAATATACTTAACCCAGGAGGTGAAAGATCTCTATAAGGAGAACTACAAAACACTGATGAAAGGAAACACAAATGACAGACACAACTGAATGGAAAAACATCCCATGCTCATGGATTGGTAGAATCAACATTGTCAAAATGTCCACACTGCCCAAAGTGATTTACAGATTCAATGCAATTCCCCTCAAAATACCAACATTATACTTCACAGATCTAGAAAACATAACTCTATGCTTTATTTGGAACCAAAAAAGAGCCCAAATAACCAAAGTAATCTCAAGCAAGAAGAACAAATCTGGAGGCATCATGTTATCTGACTTTAAATTATACTACAAGGCTACAGTAACCAAAATAGTATGGTATTGGTGTAGAAGCAGAGACACAGACCAATGGAACAGAATAGAGCAGCAGTCCCCAATCCCTGGACTGTGGCCCAGTACCGGTCCATGGCCTGTTAGGAACCAGGCCATACATCACCAGCTGAGCTCCACCCCCCTGCACCCCCTATCCGTGGAAAAATTGTCTTCCATGAAACTTAGGAACCAGGATGCACAGCAGGAGGTGAGCGGCAGACAAACCAGCAAAGCTTCCTCTGTATTTACAGCCATTCCCCATCACATGCATCCACCGCCTGAGCTCCACGTCCCCCGCCCATGGAAAAATTATCTTCCATGAACAGGTCCCTGGTACCAAAAAGGTTGAGGATGCTGGAATAGAGAACCCAGAAATAAAACCATCTACCTACTACAACCAACTGATTTTCAACAAAGCAGACAACAACATAATGGAAAAAGGAAGATCTAGTTAATAAATGGTGCTGGGAAAACTGGATAGCCACATGCAGAAGGATGAAACAGGACCCCATCTCTCTCCATATACAAAAATTAATTCAAGATGGATAAAAGAATTAAATGTAATGCATGAAACCATAAAAATTCTAGAAGAAAACATAGCAAAAATTCTTCTAGACATAGGTCTAGGCAAAGAATTTATGACTAAGACCCCAAAGGCAAATACGGCAACAAAAGAATAGATAAATGGGACTTAATTAAATTCAAAAGCTTCTGCACAGCAAAGGAAATATTCAACAGAATAAACAGACAACCTACAGAATGGGAGAAAATATTTGCAAACTATACATCGAATAAAGGGCTAATATCCAGAATCTAAAAAGAATTCAAATAAGTCAGCAAGAAAAAACCCCAAGTAACCCCATTAAAAAGTGGGAAAAAGACATGAACAGAAGTTTTTCAAAAGAAGATAGACATATGGCCAATAAACAGGAAAAAATGCTGGACATCACTAATTATTGGGGAAATACAAATTAAAACCACAATGAGATACCACCTTACCCCGTCAGAATGCCATTATTAAAAAGTCAAAAAACAATAGATGCTGGCGCTGATTCAGAGAGAAAGGAACGCTTATACACTGTTGGTGGGACTGCAAATTAGTGCAACCTCTATGGAAAACAGTATGGAAATTTCCTCAAAGAAATAAATATTGACTTACCATTCCATTCAGCAGTCCCACTACTGGATATCTAACCAAAGGAAAAGAGGTTATTTTATCAAAAAGACACCTGCACTTGAATGTTTATCGCAGCACAATTCACAATTACAAAGATGTGGAATCAACTTAAGTACCCATGAATTCATGAGTGGATAAAGAAAATGTGGTGTGTGTATATATATACCATGGAGTACTGCTTAGCCATAAAAAAGGAATGAAATAATGTCTTTCACAGCAACCTGGATGGAACTGGAAACCATCATCCTAAGTATCTCAGGAATGGAAAAACAAACACCACGTGTACTCTCTAATAATTGGGAGCTAAACGATGGGCACACATGGGCACAAAGAGATGTAAAGGACATTGGAAACCAAGAAGGGGGGAGGGTGGGAAGGGGGTAGGGGTAAAAACTTACCTATCAGGTAAAATGAACACTATTCTGGTGATGGGCACACTAAAAGCCCCAACTTAAGCATTATATAAGGTATCCACGTAACAAAAACATTTGCACTCCCTTAATATTCTGACATTTAAAAAGTAGATGATCTGATTAAAAAACTCTTCTCACACAGATATACGCTAGGTACATCTTTGCTAGAATCACACCAGCCACATAAGCATAAAAACGACAGAAGCTTTATGTAGAAAATACTGCCACAGAATCTTTAAACATCCCATCCTCAAGGCTCCTCTCTCCTTCATTTAGTAACTAACATAACCAGATGTAACCTTGACAAAAAAAGATATATAAATTTATGGGCTTTGTCACACAATACTTGGATATAAAAAAAATTAAGACTACAAATTCAGTGTCCTATGCAGCCTTAGGGTTTCTCCTAATATTTGCCATTCTCTCACTGAATTAACTGGTTAGTTAGGACTGATGAATAATGGCTACTTTGACTTAACGATCTCTTTCTCAAAGGTTCCTCTACCCTCAATAAAACCTAAAGGCAACAGAAATCACTGGATTTACTCACTCTGTCGTCTTAAGCTTTACAGAGGCAGAATGAGCTGGTAACAGAAAGTAAGCCCCATGAGAGCAGGAACAATGTCAGCCTTGCTCAGAGCTGTATTCACAGTGTTCTAAATGATGCTTGGTGCACAGTAGCAGCCAAACATTTGCTGAATAAATTATTTCACCCAATCTGTGATAATTTGCAGAATAATATGTTCAAGCAAGGTAAAATATTATGTATGAACAAGACACAGTTACTGGTATCAAGTCGTCTGCTATAAGCAGAAGACTCCCCACCCCACACCACCTTCCCCCTCAAACTCTAAAATAAACATGTGCCATAAGTGAGATGTGAACACAGTGTTATGGAGAGTTTAGAGAGGCAAAGATCACTTTCATCTGAGAGCAGAAATCATGGAAGAAAAAAAGCTAAGCTGGCACTTGAAGGAAAAACAAGATTTTAAGAAAAAGTAACAGGGCAAGAATATTCCAAGCACAGAAACAAGCAACAGTTAAAAGCAAGAGTTGAGGAAAAAATACATATAGTCTATTAGACTGAAGCTCAATATGCACAAATGGAAAGTGTAGGGATGGGGGGATACCCAGCTCTGGCAGGGGTGGGTTTCAAAAGACAAGGATTGGGGCCGGGTACGGTGGCTCACGCCTGTAATCCTAGCACTCTGGGAGGCCAAAGCGGGCAGATCGTTTGAGCTAAGGAGTTCGAGACCAGCCTGAGCAAGAGCAAGACCCGTCTCTACTAAAAATAGGAAGAAATTATCTGGCCAACTAAAAATATATAGAAAAAATTAGCCAGGCATGGTGGCGCATGCCTGTAGTCCCAGCTACTTGGGACGCTGAGGCAGTAGATCGCTTGAGCCCAGAGTTTGATGTTGCTGTGAGCTAGGAGGATGCCATGGCACTTTAGCCAGGGCAACAGAGCGAGACTCTGTCTCAAAAAAAAAAAAAAAAGAAAGAAAGAAAAGACAAGGATGGGGGCCGGGCGCGGTGGCTCACGCCTGTAATCCTAGCTCTCTGGGAGGCCGAGGTGGGCGGATCGTTTGAGCTCAGGAGTTCAAGACCAGCCTGAGCAAGAGCGAGACCCCATCTCTACTAAAAATAGAAAGAAATTATATGGACAGCTAAAAATATATATAGAAAAAATTAGCCAGGCATGGTGGTGCATGCCTGTAGTCCCAGCTACTCGGGAGGCTGAGACAGGAGAATCACTTGAGCCCAGGAGTTTGAGGTTGCTGTGAGCTAGGCTGACGCCACGGCACTCACTCTAGCCCGGGCAACAGAGTGAGACTCTGTCTCAAAAAAAAAAAAAAAAAAAAGAAAAGACAAGGATGGGGACCAGGGTGATGCTTGCCAAGCTCACCTGTTCTCAAAATATGATCTATGGCGCTCTAGGGGTTCCTGACATCCTTTCAGGGGGTCTTGAGATCAAAACTATTTTCATAACAATATTATCTATACTGATGATGCAGAAGCAATGGTGGGTAAAACTGCTGGTACCTTATAAACATGAATCAGGATAGGAGCACTAAACTGTACTAAGAGTCACTGTATTCCTCACCACCATGCACAGTTAAAAAAAAAAAAACACTTTCACTTAAGAATGTCCTTGATGAATAAAAATTAAAAATTTTTAAGCTTTCAACCCTTGAGTACAATCCTACCATTTTGTGTGATAAAACAGAAAGTACACACAAGGCACATCTGAAGAACGAGGTGCTCGAGGAGAAGCATTTGTGCAATTGTTCGAGTTGCAAGCTAAACTAGCTGCCTATTTCATAGACTACAACTTTTACTTCAAAGAATGATGGGCAAATTAGTGTTATTCTGAGTTAGGTATCTGCCAGACGATTTCTCAAAATAAACAAACCAAAGTGAGCCTACCACTTCAAGGAAAAATTCTGAAAGTATATATTGTCAATGATAAAATTCAAGCTTTCAAGTGCAAACTAGAATTCTGGAAAACTTGTTTCCACCTCCATGAGCCTGACAGTTTCCGAGTACTTAAAGACTTTTCTGATGTAAGTAGGAATATTTTAAAATGTGATCACTGATAGTGTACAATGAAATGTGTCAATTTTGGAAGATCTGCATAATTCAGGGAACCAACATTTAACAAATGACCAATCCATACTGTCACACATAGGTAAAATATCAATTCAAAGTACAACACAGACCAACAGATTTTAATGTAAGAGAGTATAAAAAGTTCATTGATATGATTTCAGATTTCATATTGCAAATAGCTTTCCAGAAACTACAATCTGTAGAGTTTTGGAATAGAATCAAAGAAGAATACACACAACTACCAAAAAAATTACTACTATATATACTTCTCCTTTTTCCAACTACATGTTTGTGTGAAACTGGATTTTCTTCCTATACCTCAACCAAAAACCACATTATCACAACAGACTGGATGCAGAAGCAAATATGAAAATCCAGATGTGTTCTACTAAGCTAGACGTTAAAGAGATTTGAGAAATTGTAAAATGATACCACTTCTCTGCATAATTTTTCTTTGTTTTGGAATATGTAGTTATTTTTCATAAAAAGAAATGTTCTTTTTCTATACTCAATAAGAAAGAACCTAGGAAACTCTCTAAGTATTTGAATCTCCTCAAACCTGGATTATGTGAAGGTTTGACTGACTTGGACAGCCAAACTGTACAGAAATCTTAATCAATATAACTCTAATACGAAAACCATTATCTTCTCCAATTGACTATTCTTCAGTTTCTTCAGTGCAATGTTAAGAAATTCTGAATTTCAGCTGACATACTTTCCAATTATTAGATTGAGGCTATTTGGAGATTTTACAAGCTAGTTTTAGAAGGCTTCATTTAAAAAAAAAAATGCTTCCTGGTAGTTTAGGCTCAAGTTAGCCAGGGCTATAAAAATCAGCTGTGAAGTATTTTGTGTTACTTTATGAAATATATTTAAGCTAAGATTGCAGTAGTTCAGCAAAATCACACATGCTGTTTTTCAGTTGCTTTTGGCAACAAGGGCTAAAATCTCTATAAAGGTAAATCCCACCACTTCACACATGCCTCCACCCTACTCTAACCTGGCATTTTCAGGCTCTACCAGCATCACCTAAAAAAACAAAAACAAAAAGCAAAAAAACCCATACTGTCATAAGAATATCCACAACCAGTCACATACATAGACTCTTCCATTCCACTCTCCTTTGAAAGCAATAAAATGTAAAAACTGATTTCCTCACAAGTTTTGAATAGTCAAAGTATTCAGACAAATGTTAAAGATTATCAGAAGAACATATCACCTTTGACATATGAATAGCTTACTGTAAATAGACACAGAACTATGATATAGATAGTTCTTTCATCAGAATTTACTGTATTTACATCAACATTGTGAAATTTCTTTATAAAAAATGTAAAAATATTAGACAGTAAATACCTTCAATGGACCATTAACATCTTGAAAATATGAACCACACTTTCCTTATTCAACTTTATATCCCAGAATCTAGCACGATGTATATAAGTGGTACTCTGTTTCCTGAATGAATAATTAAACAAGCAAATGAATTTTTTCAATGCTCACTGAACAACTATTATTTGCCAATACCTATGCTAAGTGATATAGAGAATATGAAGACATAAAGTCACAGTTTCAGTTCTGCCACAGAAAAATGTATACACAACCTCTATCACACTAGACACTAAATATTAACTAGGATTATTAGTAATAATAAAATATCACTGTAAGTTGATAATAATTGAAACTGAGTGATGGATACATGCGGCTTCATGATACTATGCTCTCTACTTTTATATGTTTAGAAATTTCAATAATAGAAACTTAAAAATAATAAAAATGTAGACTATTCATCAGAACACAGAGATTACCAACATGTCTATGGCTCTAGGTTTCTTCTTGCACACTAGTAATATTGTGTCATCATTCATATTGAAAGGATGATGGTGTGGGCCCACTATCCTAGAGGATGTATGCTTGGTGTTATTTTCCCAATAATGTAGTCATGATCAGACTGAGCCTTCCAAACTCATCCCTGGAACCCCTTTTGATAAGAGAACTATGTTTCTAGGAAGGTGGACAGGATCAGTGATATAATATGCAGAATCGATAAAAAAAATTGACCAAAAGACTGAAGTCATAACTCTTATGCAAATTTTTGAGAAAGAAATAAAACAAAATCTAAAAGGAAACTATTTAATACTTTCTAGATGGCACAACTGATTCTATGCCAGTATGTGTACACTGCATCACTTACAGTGAAGAGCTAATGACAACGCATATGTCCCCCTGTAATGTATAAATGAATGTCTTCTTTGGAGGCTGAGGTGGGAGGATCACTTGAGCTCAGGAGTTCAAGATCAGCTTGAGCAAGTGTAAGACCCTGTCTCTACTAAAAATTGAAAAAATTAGGTGGGCGTGGTGGCACACACCTATAGTCCCAGCTACTCAAGCGAGCCAGGAGGATCACTTGAGCCCAGGAGTTTGAGATTGCAGTGAGCTATGATGACATCACTGCACTCTAGCCAGGCAACAGAGTGAGACTCTGTCTCAAAAATAAATAAATACAAATTTTGAAAATTAAATTAAAAAAGTAAAAGACATCATAGCCAAGGTGCAGGAAACAACTTACCTAAGAATGAATACAAATCGTAAAGATATGCATAGAAAATATTCACTCTTTTAGGAATCAAAGAAATGCAAATTAAATCCAACTGTCAAATATAGTTTCATATCCATTATGGTAGCAAAGTTTTATTTAAATATCACCACCTCAAGCAAAGCAGTGGTGAAACTGGAACACGTATTTTGTTATTGTCAATTGGTATTACCCTTTTACAAAGCAATTTGGCAAGAGCCATACAGATTTTCATATTTTTTTGACTTAAATATTTCGCTTCAAGGAACCTAAGAAAATAATTTATCCAAAAGCAAAAAGATAAATGAACAAAGATGTTCAACACAATTATTTACAATAGAGAAAATAATAAACATTTTAAACAAAGATGTATCAGTGAACTAGAAGATTGATACACTGATTAACTTGATGATTTTTAAGGTAATACAGAAATGTGGGAAAATGTTTATGCTAAATGAAAATATATTTCTAAATAATATAATTGCTGCAATATATTGCAGCAATATGAAAATGTTTTCAAGAGTAAGGAAGTGTGCAAAAATGACAAGCATTACTTTAGCATAGGGGTATTATGAATGAGTTTTCTTTTTTTTTTTTTTTTTTTTTTTTTTGTTGAGACAGAGTCTCACTTTGTTGCCCAGGCTAGAGTGAGTGCCGTGGCGTCAGCTTAGCTCACAGCAACCTCAGACTCCTCGGCTTAAGCGATCCTACTGCCTCAGCCTCCCGAGTAGCTGGGACTACAGGCATGCGCCACTATGCCCGGCTAATTTTTTCTATATAGATTTTTAGTTGTCCATATAATGTCTTTCTATTTTTAGTAGAGACGGGGTCTCGCTCAGGCTGGTCTCGAACTCCTGACCTCGAGCGATCCACCCGCCTCGGCCTCCCAGAGTGCTAGGATTACAGGCGTGAGCCACCGCGCCCGGCCATGAATGAGTTTTCTTTCTAACTTCATTTAATGTCATCATTAGATTCTTTTTCATTAAAATTTTTTTGTATGAGCTTTGACAACAAAATCTCTCACAAATGGGTAAAGTGGTATTTGCAAAATTAGCTTCTGAACATGTAAGGGTAATCCTTTTAAATACAAAAAAAGAAATCTGTAACCTAACATCTTGCTTACAGCACTTTGGAAACCAAAATTTTGTTTTTCAAATTAGGTAAAATAAGAAAAAATATTCTTCCAGTTTCAACAACTAAGATTATCCATAAAATGTAACTTACATTTTTTTTTCCCAAAAGCAAAAGTGCTTTGAATGTGCAGAAACTGTTACCACCATCTTAAGTCTAAATAATTTCGCCCCCAGAAGCCTTCTGATTACAGTACTGCTAAGGATCACCATCTGTGAAGTTAGACACACACACACACACACACACACACACACACGTACACACAAGCACACACTAAGCTTACAGGCCTACACCCCAGACAACTATCACTTAGGAGAACTATGAAGAAGGTAGTAGTCTCCAGTCCCCAAAACATAAACTATATCACTCCATAGGACTTCTGGAAACATGACTTCCAAGAATTAAAAGTAAGGACTGAGAGATAAGGTCTTTGTGGCAGACATGGCAGTACCTGTGGCTGGAAGAAGTATGCAAATGTTCAATCTGTGAAATAGTTGTTAAGCAGCTTTCATTACCAGCTAGAATTTATTTCAATTGCAAGGATGAGGTGGTCCTTCAACTATCTGAAGGAGGAGAAAAACACATGACAGCAGCTGGGCTCAGCAATAAATGCTACATTTACCTTGTTAATTTCAAACTGGCTCACTGGGACACTGCCATTTAGCACATTTTCTCCAATTTCCATTAATCTCTTCTGAATGTTTTCTATTATAGTGTCCCGGCTTTGATCAGAAAGAATCTGGCCAATGACGAAGCTGAAAAAAAAGAGATTGATTTTTAAATATCATATTTTATTAAATAGAGAAAAGGAATATAAATGCCATTAGATTAACATACGGACAAGAGTTAATATAAGGGTTAATGCCGAAAAGGCAGTTACTATTTGTTTTTTAACACTAACTGTACCAAAGGTTTATCAACCTTAAAATGTTAGATTGCCTTTAAACATACAGATCATTCTTTTATGTGGCAGCTAATGCTTTATACAAAATGCAATGGAGAAAAGTATGTATTCCATTATATTTTTATGCAATTACAAAATTCATAAGGAATTATATTCTACCCATAAGTTTTAGAAGACAGGTATTTCACTTTCTTCATAAAGCACCAAGATATTATCGCTGATATCATCAAGATATCATCTCCATCTGAGGTAACCATTAGCTAGGTGAATAAAAATACAAAGCTTTTACATACTTTTTTAAAAAAAACAAAGATTTCAAATTTTTCTTTCTTCAGCTTCATTATATTGCTCAGTTTTCTCCAACCTTATGCTATTTCTTAAATACTTCATGTTATTCAATCAGACCCAAAGGAAAAAGGAGTAAGGAAGCCAATATTTTATCCATTTCTGAGAAAATGCAGAGCGAGGGTTTGACAGCTGCATTATAATTTGTCAGAAAAAGAACCCTGACAAAAACATTTGTATAGCTTTAATTACTAATACATTTCTAACTCAGAGAAATTTACTTCTATTATGATGCATCTTTTCTTAGAAAACACAAAGCTGAAGAGAACACTCAAATCGACGGTCTATACAAAGTAGTTTCATCTTTGGGTACATTTAGGGGCAATGAGGCATTTCAAACTACATTTCACAAAAGGCTAACAGTGACCTATACTCAGATGATCAACTTTGCCTAATCAAGAGTAGTTTTGCAGAAGCAACAATTGCTCAATCTCCCAATCTGAAAGCAGGAGGAAGATGGGAAAACAAGTAAAAAATGCTGATATTCAGAAATATTAAAATTAATTTTAAATTTAGCTTTAAAGAAAAAAATTCTTGTATTTTCAGAATTAGTGAAGTTCACAAAATAGGAGTATATGGAAGATGGTACACAAAGTACCTAAAGATTCATTTTTTAAATGGGTGCTTAATATTAATACATTAATATGACCCTTATTTTTAAAAAAAACAGGACTTATAATCTTTAGTCTCAGGTGCAAAACTAGGGGGTCAGTCATAATATTTATATTTCTGAGGTACTCACAATATTTGAGAACTGTTAAAATAACATGAGATTAGTAAGAATCTTTTATACACAAATGATATGTGTGGGAACTAAGTCTCACTCCATGGCCCGCTTTGAATCCCAGAACATTTTAAGCTACAAAACAAAAAAATCTTAACAATTATGTTTCTCAAGGGCTTTTCGAAGATTCAAGAGCACAAAACAAGGCACTTCCTAATAGGAACATTAAAGCAAAATAAACGAACATCAATGAAATCAACTCTGTAAGCATCTGAAGTGTGAAGGTTTTTACCCTCACTACGAGTTAAAACTCATGAGAAGTATCTTACAGCAAGCATTTCTTACCCCCAAAATTTATCTTTTTCTAAGCTTTAATCTACTTGTAAAATTCCACTCCAAATAAGTTAAGAACTCTTAATACGCAATAATAATAAAAATAACAAAAAAGAAGTTATGTTCTTGTGCTTGGTAGACTCACAGGCATTTTCCGCATCATTCACACTTGAATTTTTTAAAGACAAACAACAAAAGCAAAACTGAAAGCTGAACTCACTTTCCAGTGTCTTTAGCAAGATCGCACCAATCTCTTCTAACTATATCTAATCCTTTCAGCTCCTGTTTGGTGAAATAATTCCCATCCGAAGTTGGCTCGACAACCAGAGCAGCATATTTCTTTTTCTTCAGCAGTAGCAGAGACTTGAAAATACCATCAATGTCTATCTCAAGCAGTTTGTACAACTTATTCACTTCACTTTTTACCTGTGAAAATTTTGAACATTAAATACTAACTTCTGAAACACCTAATGGGGAGAAGATAAACATGTTACAAATTCACAAGTTAATCTAAACAGAACTTGAAGTCAGACAAGATTAGAATGCATTTACTCAGCTTATATGTAACATGATACTATGCTAGGCACAATGCAAAGACAGTGAAAAACACAAGGACAAAAACAGATTAAAAAACAGAGACAATAATATATCTCCCAATCAACCAAAGGACAGGATTGGCTGGATCAGCCCCTGGAAATATATGAAAATTATGAAACAGTCTCCTTTGAATCCAAAGATTTAATACACATGTACAATACTTGCCTTCAAACTACTGAATTAGCGATTAGATAGTCTAACAAGTAAATATGTGGCCAGAAATAAACAAAACTTGGACTGTTAAAATAATGTCTAAGATTTCCCTTAACATTTTGAATATAAGGAAATAACTACATACTAAAGAAACACATGAACATTTCCCTGCTCTTTACTAACAGGGTCAAGGCACAGACCATCACCTCTAGGGAAAATATACAGCTTTTCAAGGCTCAGGATGAGTACAATATGCCAGGCTTGCTCTCAAGTGTAGACCACAGTTCAAATTCCACACATTCCAGGAGAGAAAGACAGGAAGTTGTTATGTTTGAAAGATGATATCTTAGTTTTAGTTGATTTGGACAGAATCTTAACATAGCAAGTGCTCAAGAAACAGTTGCTAATTGTGAATGCTATTAGGAGGCTATAAATGATTATTTTTAAAATGTCCCCTTGCTTTTTCAAATATGTTTTCAGCACTCCTGTAAAAATTAAAGATGTGTGTGTATGTATGTGTGTAGGTAGGTAGGTATTTATCGATGTATAAAATGCATCTGAATGCTACTAGACATATATTTCCTTATGAAAAGACAATGTGGTAAGTACTAATGTGACCACATCTCATACTGACAACATTTATACTGTTTTCAAAAGAAAAATCTATCATTTAAGGAAAATATAATTATTAGGTCATTAAGTATTAAACATCTGATTTCAAATCAAAAGTGTAGTTTATTATATCTCAAAAAAGAAGCAGTACAATTAAAGTATGCGCCTAAACTATCGACACAGTTTTGCCATCTTAACAGTAGCTTGTTTATGTCAGCAGCAAAGAAGCCTAGAGAGCAAGTGGCGATGAAATTACAAAAGGCGTTTTCCACGGCCTGTTGAGAATTGAATATTTTTCCTTGTAAGAAGTGGTCCAAAGCTTGGAAGAAGTGGTAGTCAGTTGGTACAAGGTCTGATGAATACGGTGGATGACAGAGAGTTTCCAAGTCCAGCTTCTGTAGTTTGAGTGGCATTGTTTGTGCAAAATGTGGTTGAACGTTGTCTTGCAAGAGGACTGGCCTGTCTCTATTGACCAATCTTGGCTGCTTAATTGCAAGCATCTCATCATTTCATCCAAGTGGGTGCAGTAGATATCTGCTGTAATCAACTGACCAGGTTTCACAAAGCTGTAGTGGATAATACCAACGCTGGACCACCAGACAAACATCATTAGCTTTTTTTTTTTGATGAATATTCGGTTTTAGACTGTGTTTTAGCATTTCATCTTTATCCAACCATTGTGTCCAACACTTGCGATTGTCAAAAAGAATCCATTTTTCATCACACGTAACAATATGGTGTAGAAATGGTTTGCCTCTATGTCATGACAGCAAAGAAAGGCGAGCTTTGAGACGGTATCTCTGCTGAAGCTCATTTAATTCACACAGAACCCATCTATTCAGCTCCTTTACCTTGCTGATTTATTTTAAATGGTCCAACATTGTTGGAATAGTAAATCAAACCTTGCTAATTCAAGTGTAGATTGAGATGGATTCACTTCCACTACAGCTTTCAGTTCATCATTATCCACCTTGGATTCATGTCGCCCACATAGCTCATTTTCAAGATTAAAATCACCAGAACGGAACTTCTCAAACCATCTATGTACTGTGTGTTCATTAGCCACATCCTTCCCAAACACTTCGTCGATATTTTGAGCTGTCTGCGCTGCATTGGTTCCACACAGAACTCATATTTGAAAACGACATGAATTTTTGACTTATCCCTAGTTTCACAAAAATTGCTCTAAAAAAAACTTTGAAAGATGATCACAAGCCAAAACATGCATTTGAAAGACTGAGGGTGTACCTTCACAAAAATAAAACAAGAAGTGTCAAAGTGAAATGTCAGAGATTATCAACTGCCAAACTTAGTACTTAAGGAAATAAGACATTTCACACTTAATAACCTAATACCTTTGAATTTCACCCTCAAAACAAACAACTAGAATAGAGGTCAGAAAAATATAAAGAGAATGAAGAACAGAGAGGCACCAAATTCGTTATTTTCAGAAGCACACACATGTACATATACATGAATTTATAGTGTTCCATGTTAAAAACAGAATTCACAAAAATAGGTAAAAAAGATAATTCCATAAAATTATCTTACCTTGTTTCCCAACTTAAATACTTCTTCCAGATTGGTACTATTGGTGTTTATCATAATTGAATCTGTATCTCCATAAATAACTTCAAGATTCATCTAGTAAAAAATAAAAATTATAAAAATTAACAAAAACACAGTAACCATTATACACAATGAAATTAAAGATTTTCTACACTACAGAAATTATAGGTTCTATTGACTTTTCAAAAGTTTATGTTACTGTACTCCATGAATATGTACAATTATGTATCAATAAAAAATTTTTGAAAAATTTATGTTATTATCCATATTGTCAGGGTATATAATTGAAGATTCAGCTCCTATAAACCAGAAAGGTGGGTATCATGATATTAAGAAAATCACCCAAATTTTCTTAAAATGGAGTGGAGTTGAAGGGGAATTGTATCTAGTTTAAACCGAAACAAAATATGGAATTGAATAATGAGAAAAAACAGAATAAAAAAGTAGGTAATGGGTCTATATTTACCCACTATATCACATGCTTGTGGTCATGGCAATTTAAGAAGCAGAAACATAATGGATTTTATAAATTCAGGGGCACAAATCCATATTAAATTCTTGACAGTTGCAAACAGTATTTAGTAGAATATGAAGAGTGCCAAAAAAAATCAATCATAACAAACAACACTAGAGCACATACAGTATAAAGGCCTGGAAATAAACTCTAATTAGCACTGTTACTAATTTGCTTGAAACACTCACATATAGGCTTCAAGCAGGGGCTAGATCATATCAGTGTTGGTAAAAGAAAAAAGCTGTAATCCATTAGGAGGGATTATAAATGTAAACTAGGCATCCTAAGAAGCAATTTCCAGTTTGTTTGGGTTATAATTTTCCTTGAATACAAAAACGTCACCAGTTATGATATTTAAGAGTTGTTATACAATGAAAATGCTCCGCATTACCTTCTGTACCATCTCTTTCGTATGCATCAAAATCTAAATGAAACAAAAGTCAAGATTAATACATTGCACAATTACAAAGACATAAATATAAGCACATAGAGATAGGTAACTCCCAATGATTTGCCATTTCCGTATATTTTTAAAGCTCTTGAAGGTTTTCTAATGACAACTCTCAAAATAACATCAACATAATCCAAAGATAAGTTTGACTCTATGCTGATTCTTACCCAGAGATATGCAAGCATATATATATATATCTTATATATAATATATACTGCACTGCGTATTTATTAAAGATATATATTTATATATCTTTAATATATATTAGATATACTATAAATATTAATATATATGAGAAAAGGAGAATAAGACATTTTAGATATATCTTATTATGATTATTATATATAATTATATATATTTTAGGTCCATATCTTATATTATTAAAGATGTATATCTTATGTAAAGATATATATCTTTAATATACACATATATATCTTTAATAAACACACAGCAAAATATCCCTTTATAACATAACAAAAAGGCAAACTATTCTCATTACTAAGATTTAAATAGAACTGCATAGCTAAAAAAAAGCTTAACAAAGCACTTCAAATCTGGCAATTCTTACTCATGGTATTCAGGATCTTAAAAAGTAAAAAAAATATATGCACTAGATTTAAAATTCTTCTCTAGACTAAATTCATTGAAGGCAGAGAGCAGAGCTTCACACTATATTGCCTGGAGCTAATGCAGCACCCAGTAAAAAGGTGGAGCTCAATAAACATTCAGTGAATGAAGGCAAACTTATGAATACTATGGGTAGATGGGTCTGTCCCCAGGCCCATGTAACCACAGACTAGAGATACATAGTTTATAATGTGGACACAAATAAAAACTGATATAAATTATCTTGGGCCAGTTCAGAAGTAACACATACTTAACAAATGAAGCCCTCTTAAAAGGCAGTAATATGATATAATGAGGACTGAGAGAGAAAGAGAGAAAGAGAGAGAGAGAGAGAGTGTGTTTAAAATACGTGCCAGATACTATGCAGGAAGCACCTCATGCATTTTCTCATTTCATTCCTCAAGAGCCCCAAGAGGTAACTATTATTAATATCCTCATTTGTTAGATGCCAAAAGACAAAGAGAAAGTAATTAATGTGTCCTAGTAATGACAGGAAAAGGATATGAATCCAGGCACTCTGACTCCAGAGCATGGGGTCTTAGTCACTCCATGCTATTGCTTCTCCGCTATCACCCATCTTTCAAAGCATCAGTCTAAACCAGAAGTCACATTTCTAATGGGCCAGATAAAGATTTACCTCATTTACATCTCTTTCTCCTACTTCAATAGGTCTCCTTGTCAACTAAGCTCAAACCTCATGGTGTCATTTCTTTCTTGTCCTCTATATTACAGAGCTCTGTAAATCCTGCCTTTAGAGTATCTTTTATATCTACTCATTACTTTCCATTTTTATTGCCCCCTTCCCTTTATTACTATCTCCCAATTTTGTTCAGATGTTCATTGTTCTATGTTCTTAGATAAGGAAACCCTTCCCCTACCCTGGGGGGTGGTGGGAGGTGGGGAATTCTGATTAGGCTAAGCCAGTGGTTTCAATAGTAGCTATACGGTGGAATCACCTGGAGATCTTAAAAAAAAAAAAAAAAAAAATCTGGTCCCAGTAGTTTTTTGGGGTTTTTTGTTTGTTTGTTTGTTTTTTTGAAAGCTCCCAAGATGATTCTTACATTGTAAGCTGGGTTAAGGACCACTGGCCTAAGATAACCATGGTAATTCCATTCTCGAAACAGTGGTCAGTTTAGACATGTGTTGTGACAACACACAATCCTGGCCAATTAAAGGTAAGGAGAATTCTGGTAGGATGCTTCTATGAAAGGTTTTCCTGAGTAGAAGTGGAAAGAAAAATTGCCTTTTTAGACGGAGGGCTTCTTGGAGCAGCAGCAACCATCACTGTGACCATGAAGGGCCACGCCTAGGGTGCAAGCTAACATGTTGAGCAGGGCAGGCCATAGGTGGAAAGCACCTGACTCCATCCATGGTGGTGGGGTTATCACTGAGGGTTAACCAACTGCACCTCTACTGCAAAATTCTAACTGGCTTTAGGTCTCATCAACTTACCCTGAATGTATCATTACCAATCTCTTAAATGTTTTCAATGCCTTCCCAATGCCCACAAGATCAAGACCAAATTCTGCAATTGTACCTAAAAAACTGCTCCACCTATACAGCCTATTATTCCCTTACACAAACTCTCTTGCTAGGCAGGATAAATTTCCCAGTCCCCCAACAGTTATCTGTGTACAGACTTATCTTTTCATGATTTTACTCATGCAGTGTGTCCTCTACCTGGAATTTCTTCCCCAGTCCTCTTCCTGTAATTGAATTTTACAAACCTCAGCTTAAATCCTTCTTCCATAAAGCCTGAGCTGACCAGCCCAGCCCATAGTGATCGCTCTCCTCTGACCTCTGCTTGCACTATTCTACTAGTACTTGAATAATGCTTTATGTTATTAGTTGACAGTTTAGTCCTCCCACCTCCTCAACTAGCCCACGAGTTCCTGGAAGTCAGAGCACATGTTTGTGCCTAATTAAAAACTTCATATACAACAGGCACTCAATAAACTGATTGCCAGTTGACTGATAGGTCCCATAGTAATCCCAATTACTTTTCCACTAGACTCTAAAATTCAGTTAACTTATAAGAAAACATTCACTCTCCTCCCCTTCATCTTCATTTTTTAACATTTAAATTACAGGGAAATGCATTGTGGGAGAACACCTGACAATTCCTTTGGGAAAGGGGCAATAATAAGATCAACCCAAGTCAAGTTAATCATAGTGAGGACAGAACTACTTATTGAGAGTTCTCTTTACTCCCTGACTCTTCCACCTTGCTAGGCTTAGCTTGCCTCATCACAATGGAGAACTCCATAAGGTAACTGTTACCTACACTAAGTAAAATACCTCAGGAACAATTTGTCAACTTTTTACTACAACTCTGCATATTCAGTAACCAATCTCTTCTACTCTTCCTTCAGAGTGAACCAACCCTACTATGTCATCCCTGAGTGCACCTTCCATGTGAAATGGCAACCTTTACCTTTCAGATCCATCATTCACCGCCACTCTATCCTGCCACCAACTCACAACCATTTCCATGCACAATCTCAGGGCTGCCACCAAAACGATTTTCACTTTGGTGGCAGAAACATTTTAGGGGATGCCACTTTTGCAGAAATGGCAAACTACAGAGTATGCTGCAACTCCTTTTTCACTTAACACTTTATCTTAGAGATTATTCCAAATCCACACATAAGAGTTGCCTTATTCTTTTTAATGACTACATAGTACTCCATTGTGTGAATAGATCATAATTTAACTTGTGCACTATTAATGAACATATAGGTTGTTTCTACTCTTCACCATTATAATCATACTTCAACAAATAATCTTTATACACACATAATTTGCAAATCTGCCAGGAACAAGATAAATCCCTACAAGCTACTAGGCCAAAAGTTTTAAAGGTTTAAAAATAAATATTTTTTTAGACAGGGTCTTGCTCTGTTGCCCAGGCTAGAATGCAGTGAGTGGTGTCATCATAGCTCACTCCAACCTCAAACTCCTGGGTTCAAGAGATCCTTCTACCTCAGCCTTCTAAGTAGCTGGGACTACAGGTGCATGCCACCATACCTGGCTAATTTTTCCATTTTTTTGTAGAGACAGGATCTTGCTATGTTGCTCAGGCTGGTCTCAAACTCCTGGCCTCAAACAATCCTCTGGCCTCAGCCTCCCAAAGTGCTAGGATTACATGTGTGAGCCCTGTACCTGGCCTAAAATTTTTTATAAATATAACTCAATAGGTCTCTGTACAGATTGTAACTATTTCTGTGGATAGCTTTAATTACCATCTTTCCAGTGGATCTCACCAATAGCTGATGATAATGCTCTGTCTCAGGTTCAAGGTCCTCACCACAGCTTGTCAACTCTTTGTTCTATATGAGATGACCCACAACCAGGCTGACCCCTAATCTTTCATGCTTCTTCACTAAGCAGTTCTAGATGGTGGGTACCCCAGTGCCCTCTCCAGTCCAATGTTTACCCAAGTGCTAACAAGCAGGATCACTCCAAAGGCACCCTCAGGCCCAGCCCTCAATCAAACTAATCACTGGGAAAGGCTCAGCTGTTAGACACTCAGTAAGCTACCAAATTCTTAGTATCTAGCAGAGGGCCTGGTACACGAGCGCTATTAATAAATATTTATAGAATGCTAAATGAATAATCCTAAAGGGTATGCAATGTTATAAGTCCCCTTTGACAGATGAGAAAAATTAGGCTCTGAGATTTTTCCCAAAGTAACAGTCAAGAGCTTGATCTAGAAGCTGGACCTTATGTTTGATTTTCTTTTTATTACGTCCCACTGCCTTATTTAAAAAAAAAATACCACATGACTGTTCTAGAAACCAACAATCAAAAACTTATACATCACAGATATTTCCTCATTGAGGAAATGCATTTTTGAAAATAGCCAGAGTTACCCAGAAAGGTCTACTGGACACAAGATACAGTGATTACAAGATGGCCATTCCTAAGTTCACTTCGAAGTGACAAGCCTAATATTAAAGCTATCCATTCTGACAGAAAATCATTTTATAAGTGCCAACGGCTAGAAAACAGGGCTATAAAGGCTTGCTAAATTCATTAATAAGGCAGTCTGCAGTTATCTGATTCCACAGCAACACCTGCATATTTATCTACTCATTACCAATTGGATGATGGAATTTTTTCAAGCACATTTCAAAAATCTGCCAACTCCAAGTGTAAAAAAATAAACTTTGTGGTTAATTTTTCCCTTAACAAAGTACAGCTGTTGAGAATAATTGTTCAAGATCTTACCCTGTAATGTCAACTGCAGCAGAACAAAGAGTATTTAATTAGCAAATCTATCCAGTAATTCAACACCTATTATATAAAATGCCTTCGTGATTTTATTCAGGATAATTTGCTAAGAGGGTTATTACTGACATTCAGATGGAATTTAAAATTCCTACGCAAGTCGAGTCATAATAGCAGTAATGATCTCCCCAATCAGGAGATTCGGTGTCACACAAGGCTCTCTTGCAATGCAGCAGCCGATTTCCTGACTTCTTAATTCCTGGGCTCAGCTCAGTGAGAGCCCTTCATGCCGATATTTCAGTCAGCAATACATCTTTAATGGGACTCTATTAAAATAACTAGAACAAAAATGACTTTTTTTTTTGGTTAAAAAGAATGACAGCACTGCCATCATATCAATCATTGCAGGCTTTGCAGAACAGCGCTGTTAGGGGAAAAGAGGAGGGGGAAACAGGAAAGGGGTGGAGGTGGGGAGAGCAATAATTAAAATAATATGAAAAGGTATTTTAACCCCAATCTGAGCCTCTGAAGGCTGGGGAAGGGTGGTAGGGACTAGAAAGGAAATTTAAAATGTTTATGAAAATGCTGTTTTCTAAAGAAAATAATTTGTTCACAAATACACTCACGACATAGTTTACTAAGTAGAAAAAGCATGTTTGTTATACCAAGGTTAACAACAGTAACAACCTAAGACCAACTACTACTGAGATGTGTATTTATAGCTTCTCCTAACAAGTCCAGGATGACACCTGGGTCTTAATATTTTGATAAAACAGACTACTGTTGTCTTGCAATGCATTCAAAGGCTATGAAATGTTTTTAGATGCTATTACAGACTACAACAGTGCATCGTAACAAGAGAGAAAATGCCAGCTTTCCATAGTTAAAAAAAAAGTTTCAAGGTCCTACTTCAAAAATATACGTGTACTATAGTAATACCCACTAACATCAAACCCATTTTGGTATATGATTCAGATATTAAACACAATGAAAATCCTACAAGTTAAGAAAATGTTGAGTAAGGTCAAATTCTAAACAAATAATGCAAAAAGAGAATGACAACTGAAATCTCAATGGCATTAGGATTCTTCTGTTACGATGACATAAAATTAGAAATAAACTGGAAATTTAAAAAAATACATTAGCATAATAGGGGTAGTAAAAATGAATGGTTTTGAAGGATAAGGAAGAGAAAAGTAAAAGAAATATAAATATTGTGATACTTGGTAATCCAACCATTATCTAAGTGTTCCCTATTCCAAATTTCAGCAGTTTCCAAGAGGACTCAGTGTTACTCAGTTCTCCCACTTGATGAATTTATTTCATCGCCATTATGAGACTGCCTTTTTCTTGTTTTCCTATTCTCTGTTATTCTTAGATGTGTGTCTTCTCTATAAATGCTCAAGAAACAAGGGCTGTGGATTTAATAAGCACCCTCTTTTCTCTCTTCACCACTTAATACTTTTGTGAAACTGGGTTACTTACTGCTTTTAAACCTTAGTTCTACCTTCTCTAACATTGAGGTGACACTATCACCTAGTTCCCTGAGCTAGTATGGAATAAAAAGAACTGTATGCTGAAAAGGTGCTTTACAAAGATAAAATTAGTTTTAAAAAAGTTAGGGGTCTGAAATCTGAGTCCTTGTTTAAAGCGCCAGTTACTGGCTAAGTGATTTGGGACCAAGCTTGTTTCTAGGTCTCAGCATCCTTATTTATAAAATGAAGATGTTGATATTCTTCTCGGATCTAAAAATCTAGAATCCAAGTTTGACACACAGAAATGTCTTTCCATTATGTTTGGTTGTTCTGTCTTTCAACCACATTCACTCCTTTAATATTAGGGAAATGTAGGCACTAATATATACAAGGATAATTAGCATTGCAAGAACATATTCCCAAATTCTAGGTTGCTTTTGAGGGCAGTGATTATAAAATAACTAGAAATATATAATTTCTCACAAGTTGTCAGCTTACATCTTTGTGCATTTAACATAAATGGGTAGGTATATTTACAATACATAAAAACACCCAACACCTGTTGAGATCTCTTTTCCACCCCCAGAGAGTATACACACACACCTACATATACATCAGGGTTTCTCAATCTCACACTATTGACATTTTCGGCCAGATAATTCTTTGTTGTGAGGAGTTATCCTGTGTCCATTGTAGGACGTTTAACAGCATCCCTGGCCTCTACTCACTTGATTTCAGTACTACGAGTGTGCATACATGCCTGTGCATTCTTCCTCTCTCCAGTCATGACAACCGAAATTGTCTCCAGATATTGCTAAATGTTTCCTGGGAGGACAAAATTGCCCCTGGTTGAGAATCACTGATACACACTGATGACTCAACATTCTCTCTCTCAAGGCCCATATTC
The DNA here is from genome assembly GCF_041146395.1 of Eulemur rufifrons. Lineage (NCBI taxonomy): Eukaryota > Metazoa > Chordata > Mammalia > Primates > Lemuridae > Eulemur > Eulemur rufifrons. Next base: position 124,084,021 of record NC_091012.1, read on the forward strand.
AATTGTTGGTCCCTTAAGCGTGCATTCTAAACCCCACTCATCTCCTCCAAACCCTCAACCAGCTCCAAATATGATAAATGCCCCCTCCAAGAAACTTCAACCAAAACAAAGGGTTGGCTTTCTTTCTAATCCAATGAGCCAACATGTCCTACCCTATTTTGTAGCTTTCCAATGTGGCACCTTCTCTGCATCCCCATGTCCTTCCTTCAGACCCTCATCATTCACTTAGCCAACCTGTCTCTGGCATCACTACTTTCCAAGCCATTCTTCACACTCTGCCAGTGTTCTTTCTCAAGTGCACTCCTTGAAATGAAATTCAAATCCCTTGAATTAGCTTCACCTTGAGACTCATCTAGTTGAGGCCTATCTTATCTTCTAAGGCTTCCTACATGCATCCTTCAGTTCAGCCTTCCAAAAATATTTTGAGTGCATTAAACAGGCCATGCTCTTTTCTTGTTTCTGTGCTTTTCACATGCTGTTTCATCATGTGTGTAAAAGTGTGAGTTGAGAAGTTAGGCTGTGTGATGGCTAATTTTATGTGTCAACTTGGCTAGGCCTAGATATTTGGCCAAACACTAGTCTAGATGTCACTGTGAAAGTATTTTTAAAATGAGATTAACATTTTAATCAGTCAGTTTTGAATAAGAAGATTACCCACCATAGTGTGGGTGTGCCCCCTCCAATCAGCTGAAGGCCTCATGACTGAGGTCCTCAAGGAAGAAGGAATGAAGATTACCTTCAGACAGCTGAAACATCAACTCTTCCCTCGGTCTCTAGCCTGCCGGCCTGTCTTATAGATTTCAGACTTGACAGCCCCCACAATCGGGTGAGCCGATTCCTTAAAATAAATCTCCTTCTCCATATGTGTGTGTATGTACACACACACACACACACACACACACACACACCCTATTGGTTCTGTTTCTCTGGAGAACACTAATATAGGCTACCTGGGTTCAAAACCTAACAACACTGCTTATAAGCTGTGACCTCAGGAAAACAATACAACCTTTCTAAGCTTCCAATTCCTCAACTGTAAAATGAAGATAACAACTGAAGCTTCCTTATAATAGGGCTACTGTGATCATTAAATGTAACAATGTATATACATTGTTTTGTACAGTCTCTGATAAATGTTAGGAATAAATGTTAAGGAATTATTATTACCTAACACCCACTTATTTTACAAGGAACTTTATACTGTCAGAAAAGCCTTCTCCAGCCTCCCCAACCCAATGATATCCATGGGTATGCTAGTCCTATGTACCTCCCAAAGCAACTGTGCATACCACCACATACTACTGCATTACTAAAGATTAAGAGACTAAGCAAATTATAGGCAGAGATCATGTCATAGTCATTAAACCTAACACAATGCCTGGCACATAGTAGTAATTCAATAAATATTTATTTCTTAGGCTCTACTAAAAGGAGGAAAACCCCCAGTGGTCCAGCTTCAGAAAAACAAAGCCATTATCAATTGAAAGTGCATCTCCACAATAACAGGACCCTAAAGCTGGTTACAAAAAGCGGCAATTAAACCCACACACAGTACGCATTTAAATGCTGGCTCTATCCATGCAAGAAGTGATGAGTGAATCAGTTTTGATCCTACCTTCAAACACAATGCATGTTATATAAACAAATATTCACTCAAGAGAAATGATTTCTACCCCAATGATAAAGGCCCATTAATTATAAACTTGACTAAAAGTGTACCTCTCCCAAACAACTCTCGTTTCCAGATAAACTGATTTTGTTTTAAATCCTCAATTTACAACCTAGACCTTCTGGTAGCTCATGTGTGAAGAATATAAAACACGCTGAATAAACAATGCTTTCTGAAAGTTTTCTCCTCCCTAACAGACATGTTTGATGTTATTTATAAGTATCTCTCGATTATTGCCCTACAATTTGACAGGGCTCTAATTTTGATCCCCAAACTTAAAATATCACAAACTATGGCTTTGAATATGTGAAATGAAAAGTGAATTTCTCCTGTCTTACAATTTCTTGCCCCCAGTGTGAATATTTATTCATCCTGTGAATTTTTAAAAACCCACTTTACATTCTCACCTTTAAAAACTGTTTTCACCTTTAAAGAAACCTTCCTATCATAACATTGTTATTCTCTGTTCCTCCTCCACTCCAACCTCCAGTTTGGAAGCCTCACATCCCATATATTTCACTTGAATTTATATGCATTGCTGCCATACTTGGGGTTATATCTGACACAGGACCCTGGAGAGCTTGTAGAACTGGCCTTAAGGCACACTTGAACCAAATCTACTCACCAACACAAGAGTTGAAGTATGAGGCTATACACTCTTTTTTTTTTTTTTTTGAGACAGAGTCTGGCTCTGTCACCCAGGCTAGAGTACTGTGGCGTCAGCCTAGCTCACAGCAACCTCAGACTCCTGGGCTCAGGTGATCCTTCTGCCTCAGCCTCCCCAAGTAGCTGGGACTACAGGCATGTGCCACCATGCTGGCTAATTTTTTCTATATGTATTTTTAGTTGTCCAAATAATTTCTTTCTATTTTTAGTAGAGACGAGGTGCTATACACTCTTAAATATCATATTCCCAGTTTAAAAAAAAAAAAAAACCCTAAGGCACTAAGATTAAAATTAGAGCAGGAGATATTAACCTAAGGTCAAGAAATTGGAAAATCCCCTAAAACTGTTAGCAAAGATTTGAATGGATGCCTATATGCACTTTTCTAGGAAGAAGGTCCACATATTTCATCAAACTTGAAATTTTGATTTGTTTAAACCTAAGTACCATTGAGGATGCTCCAATTACTCACAAGATTAGAGCTTTCAGATTCCTTAGGATTCACATAATGGTCATAAGACTAGAAACACACCCACCCAAAGGTCCTTGCCCCTTGCTTTTGAGCTGGGTATTTTCGGCCCCTACCTACAGTGTATTTCCCTCACAGAAAAACATGTACATGTCAAAAGGCTCAGAGGTTTGGCTCCCTGATTGACTCCTCGTATAACTCATCTGGGGGGCTAATTAAGACACGGCCAAACCATGTCCGTGCTTTAGTGAACATCAGCGCTCAAGCAAGTTTCACACAACCTGATTAAAATTGACTCAAAGTGTCTTACTTCAGTAATCACTTAGACGGAATGAATTTTACATTAGTGGGATCAAGCATGCACCAGGCCTCAGTGGAAATGAAAAGGGCTTATAGTAATAGGATTTATAAACCCACCCATTAGGTTAATGGCTAAATGATTTACATGTAACTTTCTCCCCCACCCCGCCTTCTCTCACCCTTTAACTCAGTAAAAACTATGCTTGGCATTTTCCACTGCAGTGCCACACACAAAGGAAATAGCCTTTCTATTTTGGGACATTCTAATTTCTAATAATGGCTTGGGTAGCTACCATTAACTCTTTCAAAGCACAAATAATTGACTAATAAAATTAAGTATTCTATAAGGCCTGAAAGTGCTTAATTGATCATAATTGTCTATTTGAGAAGAAGGCGTCAGGCTGGCTATGCTCGGATAATGAAGTTGGGCAATTCTGAAGCACTGCAATCAAGATAATACAGCTAAAAAGGACATTAGCATTTTCTAGAATCTGTAACATTTTCTTTATGACTGAGGTCATGGGAAAATCTGACCAGAAAACTTTGAGCTCCCAGCTCCCACAAATGGCAGATTTAAAAAGTTGTCACTTGTCATTACTAAGCACCTGGCCTGAAGCTCAATCCTAGAAGAGCACATAGCTGGTGGTCTGGAGAACCTGAAGTTGGAGAGTGACCAAGGTGTTGCATCACCATTTGACAGAAGCATTTTTGATTTCTGGAAAGTTCCTTTTTAGGATCACTGTGTGATAAGATAGTCACTTGACTGCCCATCATTACTCTCTGCTTCAAAGGAGGTGAGAGGAAGGAGAACTTTTAAGCCCAACACCTCACAGGGTAACTCCCTTGCTCAGTATCAGGGTCAAATGCTAAATTCTGTTCTATCATAACCATACTTTTCTACATGCCCTCTTACAACTCTTTATTTTTTACTAAGTGGCATCCCTTGCCCCCCTCCATTTTATCAGAAGTTCAGAAAACATTCTATGAGCTAGCTATGATTAAAATACAGAAGGTTCCTATTTCAAAATAATATATTCTCTCAGAAAGATGGTCTAGCTTTAGGGAAACGTGATTGTGTTCGCTTGTCTGGAGAAACGTGTTGTAGACATATGTTCAGACATGCTTCTAGAATAAATACAGTTGACCCTTGAACAATGTAGAGGTTAGGGGGACTGAGCCCCCCGTCCCAGTCAAAAATCCATGGATAGCTTTTGACTCTCCAAAAACTTAACTACTAATTGCCCACTGTTGACCAGAGTCTTACCAATAACATAAACAGTGGATTGGCACATATTTTGTATGCTATATGTACTATATACTGCATTCTTACAATAAACTAGAGAAAAGAAAATGTTATTAAGAAAAATCATAAGGAAAATATATTTACTATCCATTAAGTGGAAATAGATCATTATAAAGGTATTATTCATCTTCATCATCTTCGGTGAGTAGACTGAGGAGGAGGGGTTGCTCTTGCTGTCTCCTTGCAGAGGCAGAAGAAAAGTCATGTATAAGTGATAAGTGGACCCACACAGTTCAAACCTGTGTTGTTCAAGGGTCAACTATGTATTTAAGAATCAATCAAATAACATAATCTCATTTATCAATTACCTTTCCTCCTGTCCTATTATCTTCTATACTTTCTCTGGGAAGAATCCAGAGAAATTTTGAAAGAAACAGGCAAAGATCCAATTGAAGAAAGTCATTTAGGATGGAGACGCAGAATATGGAAAAGCAATATAAAGGCTATGCAAGATTTGACTACTCACTGCTCAAAAAACAATCTCATTCACTTTTGAATTTTGTGCATTTACACTCTCTAATTTGGTCAAGGCTCAAGAATTTTTTTTTTTTTTTTTTGAGAGGGACTCTCACTCTGTCACCTGGGCTAGAGTACCGTGGCATAGCCTAGCTCACAACAACCTCAAACTCCTGGACTCAAACAATCCTCCTGCCTCAGCCTCCCGAGTAGCTGGGACTACAAGCGCATGCCACCATGCCCAGCTAATTTTCCTATTGTTAGTAGAGACGGGGGTCTCACTGTTGCTCAGGCTGGTCTCGAACTCCTGACCTCAAGCAATTCTCCTGCCTTAGTCTCCCGGAGTGCTAGGATTAGAGGCGTGAGCCACTACACCCAGCCTAAGACTCAAGAATTTGATATGAATTATAGGAAGCACTGTATTTTCATTTAGAACCTCAAAAGGGAACTCACTCATTCATACAGCAACAAGTATTTACTGAATACTACTCATGTGCTAGATGGTAAAGAACACAAAGATGAATAATGATTCAGACATGCTCCTTTCTCTCTTATGGTGTATACCACCTAGTAGAGAACCAAATAGGCAACTGGAAAATACACACACACAACATACATGCACACATTCATAATAGGGGCAGGAGTTAGAGAAAAGTTCATGAAAGCAGATTATGTATAAGGAGAAGGTGAGTGACAGAGAATAGGAAAAGGAAGATGGGGGAAGAATGTTTTTGAAGCTCCAAAGAACATAGGGAAACTCCCAATGGTGATTAAAGAAAATAAAGTTTTCAAAAAAAATTTTTTTTTTTTTCCGCAGAGGTGAAGGAAAGAAAAAGTATGGTTGAGGCTAGAATGCTAAGGGAGAAGGTGGGACAGAGGTCCAACTGTGAAGGGTCTTGTAACTCACATTCAGAACTTTAAACTGGGGAGTGACATGAGTAGATTGACAGTTTAAAAAGGTCTCTCTGGCTATAAAACATGTCAAGAATACTTGGGGTGGGGGGCAGTGTCCAGGGAGACGTAATGAGGCCTGAATAGCATAATAGCAGCGGCATTGGAGACAGACAATCACAGATATTTAGGAAGTGGAATCTACAGAACTTGGCAATGGGCTGGATTTGAGGCATGAGGAAGAGATAGGAGTCAAGAATGATACCCATGTTCCTGGCTTAACAACTGGGTAGACAGTGTCATCATTCATTCCGACAGGGAATCAGGGAAGGGAAATAGGTTGAGGAGCAGAACCACATGGGCAGTTTTGGAATTGAATAGGATATGCCTGTGGGACGTCTAAATAGAGATCACAGGGAGGCAGACTGACACTAAGATGTTCAGGGAAAGGGATGTAGGGTATTTCAGGTACAAAAAATCCAATGCTCAACAGACTTGCAATATATGAATAAACCAAAGCAATGTCAACATGCAGACAATAACAGAACCCTTTGAAATGGACAGCACCGCTCACTGAAGAAGCAGCAGGAGGAAAAGGGAGACTGGGCAAGCTAGCACCAAAACCACGATAAGGGTGCTAGAGTGGCAGGTGCTCCGTGGGTCTCCTGATCCCTCATTCCTCCTCCAGTACCTTCCGTTCCCTTTCAGCTATCAGATCTCCATTCTTTCTGTTACAATTGGCAGGTGTCACACAAACCAGGGGCTACCGGCAAATCTGATGCAGGCTGCCACAGTCAGACAGCCAGGCACCACGCAGTGACCTTTAATGAGAATGATCCTAACAGGTGGCTAGTACCTAATATAAATAATTGTATTAAGCCTCTGAACAAGGTCAAAAAAGGGGAGCACCTTGCCTTTTCATGAGCAACCAAAACAACTACAGACCCCGGCTTAACAAATAGCAAGCAACTTTTACAGCGGCTCCCCTCCTTGAGGCAAAGTTGATGGGCTCAACACGAAAACTGAACACCAATCAATTTAAGTCACAAGTAAAGAGCCTTCTATAACTTGTACATAACCATCCTTTTCCCTGCCTCTCTTCTGCATTGGGGGGGGGGGTTCTTTTTAATGTCAAGTTTGGTGCCATTTGCTAACAGTTACAATTTATACTTATCCAATAAAAGGAAAGTAGCAATACGAGAAGTATACAAATTATATTCTTCATACCCCTCCAGAGAAACTAAGTTTGTATTAATTGCCTTTGTCAATAATTAGATTTTATAACATCAAATGTCTCACAGTTTTCATGGACCTTTAACCTCAGAGCAAGCCACTGTTTAGACAGAACAGACAGCTGTAGCTTAGTGGGTGGATGGGGGTGGGAGGAGCCTGTACAACCTTTTCTGAAAGACAAACACCTCCTTCAATCATAGCCCAGAAATTCCACTGGGCGGTAAGAAGTCAGCAGTCCTGCAAACTGCAGTGGGACCCCATGTGCTGATCTACAGCCTTTCTCCCTGACCTTTACATACAAAAAAAAAAAAAAAAAAAAAAGATCTTTCTTTCCCCTGGAGAAAACCTCTTCTGCTCCCACCCTCTTAAACCTTGTGACTGCAAATGGCATGGCTAGAATGAGCCACACACCACTGGCATGTCGGTACCCAGATAAAGAATCCAAGCAGTATATCAGATTCCTGTCAGCTGCAAAAGAGCCGGCATTTCAGCTGCTTCTCATTCTTTATTTTTAAATGGCAGGATGGGCTCAAGGGCATGGTGGCCTGTCACCCAAGAAGAGACTAAAGATTAAAAAAGATAAAACCAAAACTCCTGAGGGTGTACAAACTCACATGAGACTGGGAAATGAACAAGTTCTTCAGAAAAGCGCACGCAGCATTTTACAAACCAGTTATAAGTGTGTTTCTCTTAGTGACATGGTCGGGGGGGACTGATTATGGGAGCAAAAAAGAATCAAACCAACCATAGATCAGTTTCTAGTCAATGGGATTAACAGAATAATTCTTCTGCTACTGATCTGTAAAATACTTATTTTCAGAACTCTGAGCCTAGAGCATTAAAATGTTGGCATGTGCTATTATAACTACCATGATGAAGTTACCTACTCAATCAGTCCCCCAAACCAAATAGCATAAAAAATTAAACATAAAACAATAAAATTTAAAGAGTATGGTTAGGGAGAAGAACTTACCTACACAGAATACAAAATATGTTTTCCTTTTTCCCCCTATACCACTACCATCACCACCAGATCATTCCTGACTAATTCTTACAAGCTGAAGACCAAGTTGGATTTTGATGTATAAACTGCTTTTGACGATATTTCATTTTAAACAGATAAACACTTTTCTTAAAAAAAAAAAATGCAAGCCGAAGACACCCTTTTGAGAAACTAAGAAAACAGATGTGGAAGCCATTTGTTTAGATGAAGAGGAATTTTCGCTTTTATAGGAATACAATGATTCATGAAGAGGAAAAAAGTCTGTCATCAAGTTTACTTCAATAGATACTCTTGGGTTTGAGGCAGCTTTCTAAATATGGCCATTGCTTTTCTTCACATCTCATCTCTCCTGAAATATCTCAAACTATCACTAACAAACATTACTTTTATTGTCTTTGTTCTTTTAAATTTTCTGCTTAGTTAATATATTATACAGGAAAAAACCCCACCACTCAGGCACCATAGCATTACATACTTGCTTTTATTGCTTAGGTAGCTGGACAAAATACCTACCACTTTGGTGATTTATCAAAAACATACCAGCCTGAGATTACTAAAACAACAGGAATACAAGAAACCCTAACAATAACTTCTGAAATTAACAGCTCTCCTCAACCACAAAGGAGACGGAATAAGAGAATAGTGAAGTTTTTCTAAGACCTTCTATGAAAGAGAAAAATCATCTTTCTTGGTTTCTGTTTAGCGGAGACGTTAAGCAGAACTAAAACAGGAAAAGAAACAAAGGGCATTAGGTTCAACCTAGGCAAATGCTTAAGAAACTTCTCTCCTTCTATCCTATGCCCCACGCCCATCAGCTGTTCCCCTCCTGGGTCTCTCTCTGGGTTAAGACGCACAATATCTGCAGGTATGAGGTACTTACCTACCATGCTGCTTTGCTTCCTCAACAAGAGGATGAGGCAAAACAGGCCAATGCTGCTCAATTTTTTTTTCGATAAACAAAAAAAACCCTACAATTCTCTTCCCCTTAATATTCTGCCATGACCCCAATTAGCATTCACAGATAAAAAGAATTTCTTTTTTGCAATATCCTCATCTGCTAATATTCTGTCACTTTACTTTCTATAGTTCATATTTCAAAACTAGATGTTTTAACTTATTCTGTTAATAAATATGACATGAACTTTGAACATGCATTTTAAACTACACATACTCCCACTATGAACTATGGCTCAGTCTATGAATCCCCTAATAATGTACAGAATTCTGTATTCATGTATATATGAACATTTTTCTGCATAAAGAATTCATAGTTTTCACTCTATTTTTCAAAAGCGTCATAGCCCAAAAGAGATTAGCTTCCTCCTCAAAAGTTGCAGTGATTTTATACTTATGCCAAACCAGCACTAAAATAGTAAGGGGAGCTGCCTGGTATAACTTATACTCTTGGCTGCTTTAGATTTACCCAAGAGATTGCCAAAGAAGTTGCAGACGTTCTTGTGCCAATGGTAGACATTTCAGATTTACCTGACTCTTCCCACTATAGGGCCACAAACGTTAAGAACAGCATGACCCTTGCTTCAGCAAAGAAAGAGTACTCCTGCTCTCTCATTAGCTCCAGCTCTCATAACACTATTTCAAGTTCCTCTTTTCTCCTTTATTTCTCAATTCTATACCCAATCCTCTTGAATACAACCAACAATACAACGTTATGCTTTACCCAGAAGACTGAACACTTAATAGTCCGGGTTTTCTAATGATATCCTTTCCGATCTCAATCTACTACTTCTTTTTACAATCTTAGGAGTAACCCTGCATAAATCCTCTAATTCGATAAATATTTACAATGGGCTAAGCACTGAGGGAAGTATAAAAGGAGTTTCACCTCCCTTAAGGAACTCAAAAGACAAATGTGACTGCTTCCAACTAAGAAGTTTTCACTGTCTGACACTGAAAGAACTAGGACTCAAGAGTTGTACTGCAGGAATGTAAACACAGAAAGACTGAGCCAATCACATCAAGTCCCAAACTAATGGACTGATCTATTAAAATGTTCTCCTTGGAGGCATGCCTAACTCTTCAGATGAGTATGAAAAGAGAAGGAACATGACTCTGAGTCCATGTAGTGAATGGTGGGCAGTATATATAAAAGATGAATGGGATGAATAGTTTCTGACACCGTCATTTAAATGACCTTGTCCCTACCTATTGCATCTTAAATAAAAGGAAGCATTGAGGTGCAAGGGTCCAGGTCAGGGACAGACATAATGTCTGGAAACCTGGGATCTAGTTGGCTTTAGTGGCATGACCAATGTGCCCTTTAAGGTCTAGCTTTCCCATTTCTTGGTAGTCCAGAGTGTCATTCCTTTCAGATAAGAATCTCCCCTCTTCCTTCTCCAGTATCTTTCACCTTTCTCTTCCCACTGTTTCTGCAGCATCCATTTCTCCTCAATTATAGGCTACTCATTCACTCAACAAATACATATTGACAGTCTATGATACTTAACTCTTTGAAGATGAATAAAATGCAGTCCATGCCCTTGAGGAGCGTGCAATCTACACACCAATTATTGACAATGGCCTCATTTCTTCTTTATCTTTTAGGGCTTGACTCTCTACCTCATGCTTAATGCATAATACCTATGCTGCCTTGTAGCTTCATTCTCAGAATCCAACTCAAATTGTTCTTCCAAGGTCAGTAACATCTCTTCTTGCCAAAATTAATGGTCATTGTTTAGGTTAGATTCTTCAACAATTATCTAAGCACCACCTACCCTGATGGAATTAAATGGCACTTCACTGTTTTCCCTTCCTCATCACTACCCTCCACCAGACCCTAATGACAAAGCCCACATACAAGTGTGTCTCCAGACATTGCCAAATTTCCTGTGTGGGCAAAATTTCCCCCCTTGAGAATCAACAACTTGTATCAATGACTAGAATAATCTCTGTATAATCACTGTGCACACACTTGAGAAGTGACTGGTTTGTCATAAAGCATACTGATTCTAGACATATGTCTACTATTGTCAAGATTATTTAGTGCATAAGATTATGTTATCCATGATAGATTTTTCATGTGTAGGCAAACATTAAAAAGTCTCCAAATATGCCAGATATCTTACCTTTGCTCCACCCTGCTCTCTGGGAGGAAAGGTGAACCTAATGGACTATATCAAAGAGCTCCCTTGTCTCCTAATTTCCAGTTGGGTTTGGTTAATGGGGAATATTGCATAGATCAGGAGGGAAGAAGAAAGAGACGAGAGTGAGGGCAGTTATTTATGGCCCTGTCCCTCTCCTAAGGGGTCAGGTAGGGGCTGGCTGGGTTCATCAACCCACAATCAGGAGGCCTTCTTCACTAGACCTCCTCTTTTTGGGGTAGGTATCTGCTCCCTCCCCTCACCTAGGAGTATAACAACCCTGCTATTACTAGCACTGAAGTTCACAGAATTCTCTTGTGATTTCACTATTACTCTGCCCACATTTTTGTGAATAATCCCTTTATCAAATCCTTCTATTAATCCCAGTGCTATCTCTTTCCTGCTGGGAACCTGACTGATAGACCAGATAAATTTTAAAACAACAAAAAAAGCAGTTTTAAAATGTTTTGCTTGAAATTCTTGTGAAGCAGATTCACAAGAAGCAACACATTTTGAAAATTCAGGATTTTAATATTTGTAAATAAGATATACTGTGAACTTTCTTTAAAGAACAAACATATGATATACTTCTTTTACTGTAACATATTAACTAAAAGTAGTAGAACATTACCCCTGCCTTACGGTCTTGACAATTTTGGTAGTTATTATATGTTAACTGTCTCTGATTACACTGCACATTAACATTGAGGACCAGGACTATATCTTACATTTGTTTTCCTCACACCCAATCATGCCTTGCAGAATAGTTCCTTTAACAGAGAACACATTTGAAAAATATTTGTTGACTGTTCGAAACAGTACCAACAGAAACAGAACATAAGGAAGCAGGAAGGTTAGCCCCAAGAGATATGCTCAGTTACTTTACTATTTTCTTATTTGGCGTGCCTTATCAAAAGATTCTGCCACGAGAAGAAAAATAAAAGCTTCACTGTAAGGTGAATGTAAAATTTTAGGAAAACAGCTGTATAACCATCAAGATTATTTTCCACAAGTATCCAACATGAAATAGAATTTACAACAGAGACAGGAAGAAGAGTAGGTGGAGTTAGAATAGAAGGAAATGAGGAGGCTCAACAAGAATTAATTACTGGTAATTACACATGCTACAGCCTCTCTTCTTTCTCCACCCTCTAGCTAATCAACAGTGAGAACAGATGTGGTCTGTGGTATTGGGGAGGGGGTGCTTAACAGCTGTTTGGAGAACATGCCATTAAAAAGCAGCCTTGTCCACAGAAACCCAAGAGTTTTACTGTTTGAAAGAAAAGAGGTAATGAATAATGACCACAGTCTTACTTTGAACTTCAGTTCATTCAGACCAATGACAAAAAAGCCTTTCTCCTGATTTCTGATGAACTATGGCATTAGCTTCGATGTTTTCTAAGAGTGCCTCAATATTTGAATCTATTTCACATATTTCATTCAAATACTCCAAAAACCAGTATAAAAATCCAACTACTCCTTATTGAGAAAGCATTCAATAAATCTTAACTATGATAATGATGATCACAAGAAAAACTCCTAAAATTCCCACTATAGGGAATACCAAATTAGGATGAAATAATCCTAAATTTGCTAGACCATCTTTTTGGACATTCTTTCATGACCAAGACCTCTACACAACATGGAACTCAGAACACTCCAGTTTACCTCTTATAAAATTTAAAGAATATAGCATGTTGTCAATGCATATAATCTTTTTTAAAAGATAAAAACACAAACCGAAGCCCAGAGATAAATTAAAAAACTGTACAACAATAAAAGTTTAACAGGAAATGTAGTTTACTCACAAAACAAAAGTTCCAACCAATTTCTGGTAAGGATTTGTTTTTACTTCCTCCAAAGTCTGATGACTACCAGTTTGGCAAGGTTGGGAGAGTCAGTGACATTCGCACCCCATCTGGGATACCCCCAAGACCCAAGGAATGAGGACAGATGACATATATCTGGCTTTAGGAATTAGCAACTGACTGCTACCTATGACCTGAAACTCTTGTTTTTTTTTTGTTTTTGTGTTGAGACAGAGTATCGCTCTGTCACCCCAGGTAGAGTGCAGTGGTGTCATCATAGCTCACTAAAACCTCAAACTCCTGGGCTCAAGCAATCCTCCTGCTTCAGCCACCCAAGTAGCTGGAACTACAGGCGCACGCCACCATTCCCGGCTACTTTTTCTATTTTTTGTAGAGACGGGGTCTCGCTCTTGCTCAGGCTGGTCTCTAACTCCTGACCTCAAGCAGTCCTCCTGCCTCAGCCTCCCAGAGTGCTAGGATTACAGGTAGGAGCCATCACGCCCAGCTGACCTGAAACATACTGGAGTAGTAGAGAACATTTTTGTCTTCAGAACCAGTCAGGTTCTAAAAAGTTGTATATAAGTCCATTTATTCACAAATCCAAAGCAGTGCTCAATAAATGACTGATTATGCCACCAACTTATAGCAAGAACATTGCCTGCTTTTGCTGAAACATGGAACCATGTTAGAAGCTTTGAGAGTTCTTGAGCAGCTTAACAATTGCAAGTTCTTAAGTTAAATGTTATTTATATACATATGTGGGGGATGGTGATGTATATACACGTAAAATGTGAGAGCATGCGTATTCATATAGACTTGCAGGATGTGACACTAATTTCTCATAACCTTATTAAACTTGCATATTCTCAAATTTACTTCTGTGTATTTTGGGGGTAACTTCAAAATTTTCATTCAGTTTCAGTATATGTAAATTGCACAAACTATGATTCAATCCTGTTGGGGATAATTAGAGAAAGATGGAGCTGCGATTGAGAATAGGAAAGGAAGGTAAAAACTAATGTCAGAACAGGAATAAAGATTTTTAGAATGAAGCCACACACTGATGGCCTCTAAGATTCAGCAGCAGGGGGTATGATGAGGGTGGGGAATTCCAGGGAGATGGACATCAACAATTTCTGAGTTTGAAAATCAGAAAGGCAATGAACAGTTAGAAAGAAAACCAGCTATGGGGGAGGAGGGAAAATGCCTTGAAGCAGGCTTTTTGTCTGCCACAAAGCAAATTTTCTATTAAATAAGGGATACTAAATGAAAAGGAAAATATAGTACCCTTTATTACTAAAGAAGAGTATAAATTAAAGGGTCATTGGTATTACATTTAGAAGATTTATTTAAATGAATGTAAATACTATATATTCCTAAGAGTTTCAACTTTAGACTCCCTACAATTATAGTTTCCATGAGGTCTAAAGTTCTCACACTTAAATTCTACATCCACAAGAGTTTCCAGGAACCTCTCCCTCCTGATGAAAAAAGGACTATACCTTTCCTTTGCAAATCACCAGGATAAAGCTATTCCTTTTGGTGTGCTCTGCAAACCCACCTTTTGATCCCTAGAAATAATTTTAATTACCTGCAAAAGAACGTATAAGAAAGTTTAAATTAATCCCTCATCCTGAATTATGTTGCTTTTCTGCATCAGCAAAGACATATTACCATGCAAAATAATAAGCTTTTTTTCCTGATAGAGAATATATTTGGGAAAGAAATGGGAGTTTCTGGCAAAAAAAAAAAAAAGGCTTCATTACTTCAGCTTTAAATGTAAATTAGGCACTCAGTAGCTTGCAAGTTAGGACGATTTTCCTTACACAAGATAAGATGAATTATATTTTATTCCTTAGTTCTTAACAAGAGTCACTTCCTTAGACATACCTAACCCTTAAACAATGGCTGTTCTTTGTCACAGCTAGGGAAATGTTTTTATTACTGATGTTCTTTAAATATGAATAAAAATCTCTTTTCTATACTCATGCTCATAACAAGCTGTTACTTCAGCAAAGAATATCTAAAATGAATATAGAAATAAAAAGGGGAATATTTGCTTTCTATGTGAACATTACACATATCACCCCCAACTAGTGGAAAGGTCTTTTAAATAAAATTCATGAACATGGGATTTTCCATTTATTTGTGCCTTCTTCAATTTCTTTCATCAATGTTTTATGGTTTTCAGTGTACAAGTCTTCCACCTTCTTGGTTAAATTTATTCCTAAGTATTTTATTTTTTTTTTTTGATGCTACTCCAAATGAGATTGTTCTCTTAATATCTTTTTCAGATAGTTCATTGTTAGTGTATAGAAACACAACTGATTTTTGTATGATTTTGTATCCTGCAACTTTACTGAATTCACTTATTCTAACTAGTTTTTTTTTTATGAAATCTTCAGGGTTTTGTATATATAAGATCATGTCACCTGCAAACCGTTTTAACTTCTTCCTTTTCTGATTTGCATGCCTTTTATTTCTTTCTCTTGCCCAATTGCTCTAAGACTTCCAGTTCTACGTTAAATAGAATAGGTGAGAGCGGGCACCCTTGTCTTGCTCCTGATATTAAAGTTTTCAGCTTTTCACTCTTGTATATGATGTTAGCTGTGGGCTTGTCATATATGGCCTTTATTATGTTACGGTACCTTTGTTCTATACCTAATTTATTGAGGGTTTTTATCATGAAAGCATGCTGAATTCTGTCAAATGCTTTTGTTACATCTATTGAGATTATCATATGATTTTTATCCTACAGTCTGTTAATGTGGTGTATCACATTTATCAATTTGCATATGTTGAACCATTCTTGTATCCCAAGGATAAATCCCACCCGATTGTGGTGTATGATTCTTTTAATGTCCTGTTGAATCCAGTTGCTGGTATTTTATTGAGGATTTCTGTATCTGTGTTCATCAGGGATATTAGCCTACAATTTTCTTTTCTTGTGGCATCTTTATCTGGCTTTGGTATCAGGGTAATGTTGGCCTCATAAAATGAGTTATCTTTAAAATGAGAATTAATACTGTGAAAGTATCCACAATACCCAAAACAATCTATAAATTCAATGCAATTACTATCAAAATTCCAATGGCATTTTTCACAGAAACAGAGAAAAACAATCCTAAAACTTGTAGGGAACCACAAAAGACTCCAAATAGCTAAAGTATTTTAAGAAAGAAGAACAAAGCTAGAAGTATCACACTCCCCGATTTCAAACTATATTACAAAACTATAGTTATCAAAATAGTATGGTACTGGCATAAAAACAGGCACATAGATGAATGGAACAGAATAGAGAGCAAAGAAAGAAACCCTTGCACATATGGTCAACTAATCTTTGACAAGAGGGCCAAGAATTCACAATGGGGAAAGGAAAGTTGCCTCAATAAATGGTGCTGGGAAAACTGGATATCCACATGCAAAAGAATAAAATTGGACCTTTCTCTCATACCATATACAAAAATTAACTCAAAATGGATTCAAGACTTAAATGTAAGATCTAAAGTCATAAACTCCTAGAAAAAAACAGAGAAAAAGCTCCTCCACATTGGTCTTCACAATGGTTTTTTTGGATATGACACCAAAAGCACAGACAACAAAATCAAAGATATATAAGTGGGACTACATTAAACTAAAAAGAAAACAATCAAGAAAATGAAAAGCTAACCTACAAAAAGGGAGAAAATATTTGCAAACCATATATCTGATAAGGGGTTAATATCCAAAATATATAAGGAACCCATATAATTCAATAGCAAACAAATAACCAGATTAAAAAATAGACAAAGGACCTGAATAGACATCTTTCCAAAGATGACACAGAAATGGCCAATGGGTATATGGAAAGGTACTCAACATCACTAATCATCAGAGAAATACAAATCAAAACTACAATGAGATATCACCTTACAGCTAACCTATTAGGACAGATTTTAACAACAAAAAAATAAGATAAAAACCAGTGTTAGTGAGGATGTAGAAAAAAGGGAACCTTTGTAGCACATTGTTGGTGGGAATGTAAACTGGTATAGCCATTATGGAAAACAGTACAGAGGTTCCTCAAAAAATTATATCCAAAAGAAATGAAACCACTATCTTGAAGAGATATCTGCACCCCCATGTTCATTGCAGCATTATTCACAACAGCCAAGATATGGAAACAATCTAAGTCTCCATCAATTGATGAATGGATAAACAAAATGTAGAGAGTGTCTGTGTGTATCTATACACACGTAATGAAATATATTATTTAGCCATAAAAAAGAAGGAAATTCTGCCATTTGTGACAACAAGGATGAATCTGGAGGACATCATGCTAAGTGAAATAAGCCAGACACATGGAGACAAAAATACTGTATGCTATAACTTATATGTGGAATCTAAAAACGTTAAACTCATAGAAGCAGAGAGAACAGTGATTATCAGGACCTGGAGAGTGAGAAAATGGGGAAATGCTGGCGTAAACATTAAGTGGGGAGATGTTGGTGTAAACTTTCATTTATAAGATGAACAAGTTCTGCATATCTAAGGTAGAGCTTGGATGGTAATGGGTGTGTTAATTAATTTGATTGTGGTGATCATGTATATATATATAAATATCAAATCATCACATTGTATACCATATATATAATCTTTATTTGCCAATTACATTTTGTTAAAAAGTTATGCTTTGAGGCAGGCTTTAATACTGTCTTACTTTGCAAGAAAGTGATGGCTTTTAAAAAGTGAAAAGATGGATTAAACACACATCCAATCATATAGAATCACACTGATGTAACAACTACCAGTATGCATGGTATTTTGCTCTTGTTTTTGTAAAAGGTGATCTCTTCTTTCAAATCCATACAACTTTTTTTCCATCTATCTGGAACTCAGTGTATCTAGGTATCTCTGTTCTGCAAAGCCCTTGAACAAGAGCTATCCAATTCTGTGCTTCATCATGGCATAGTGCTGGCCATCTACAATAAATATGCCTTTGCATTATATTCAGCTACTCATGAGCCCATTCTTACACAGGCAAAGATCAAAGACATTTCTCTAGATATTTTGTCCTAGTTACTCTGAACACATTATAATATACTGCACCTTTAACATGTGAAGTTCCCTGAATAACCCCCATAGCAAAAATATAGTCCTTGGATGTTAGTCTGGATTTTCCCTTTAATTCTGTACAATGTGAATATATAAGTAGAAAGAAAAAAAGGTAAGTGGGATATGCTTGATATCTTACTGAATTAACTTGCGACACCTAAGATCCTAACAAGTGACATCAAATTTTTAATGTCATCTTTACATTTGAGAGATTCTCCAATTGTCAAATGCCCTTTCAAGCTAAACTCCCTAATACTTTATCTAATGAGAGTACAATTGACCTAAATTTTTGCATCATGAAATCTCGACTATGTGAATCACTCTAAGATTACTGTCAATTGGTCACTTTTCCTTATGTGATGGCTGTGCATTTTCTATTTAGTGCAGAACAGTGTACCTGCATCTATCTTTGCTGTTATACTTCAGCAAATATCCCCAGAAGGGAAGGGAAATTGGACGTTTTTATTATCACATTAGTTTATACTTCAATTCCCATTGGTACTTACCTGTAAGACCTATAACTTTGCGAAGTGCTAAGAAAATAAAAGGTTTATGTATATATTTTTTAAGCATATTTAAAATACATATTTTACATCATCTAGGCAGGCTAAGTTAATATATTTAGAAACATAAATCTTACAGAAAAAATTATAAACAGAATTACTTGATAATCTTCCCCCAAAAAACTAAATAGAAGTTAGATTCTCTAGAACAGCACTGTCCAACAGTACTTTCCAACAGGATGGAAATGTTCTATGTCTGTACTGCCTGATAGTAGTCACTAGCCACATATGGCTATTGAGCATTTGAAATGTGGCTAGTGTGACTTAGGAACTCAATTTTTAGTTTTATTTGATTTAAAATAATTTATTTAAATAGCCTCATGTGGCTACCATGTCTATTGAGTAGTTGAAACGTGGCTGGCATGACTGAAATTTTAATTTCATTAATTAAAACTCAGATTTAAATAGCCACCTATGGCTAGTAGCTACCATATTGGACAGTGCAGATCTATAACACTGATATCTAGAGAAGTAATGTGTGCAAGTAAAGTTGTTATTAATTGGAATATGATTTAAGAATAAATGGCGTAGAGACTAAAAAAAGGTAGAGAATGGCCCAGTATTTTTATTAGCCTAAAAAAAAAATCAACAAAAGGCTTTAAAGGGCAGTAACTATCCAAAACAGTCTGACACTGAATCCTAGTTTTGCTTTTCATCTCAAGATCAACTTGGTGTAAAGAATCCCTAGAGGTGTAGTCTAAAATTTCATAAAACAACTAAATTTGTCTATACAAGACAAATTTATGTCCATAAGAGAATTGTGGCAGTTCAAATAGGGAAAATAGATGTTCCTGTTCTTCAGGCCAAAAACTTATAGTAGGAAAGAATGCAGGTCATGGCTGACTAGAAAGCAGAAATGGTTACCAACATACCTATATATTATATATTGTACTTGTGAAATACAAATTAGATAATTCAGGTTGAAAGGGCTCTGTGAAAAACTACATTATCACTATTGCTGCTACAAGTGATGCTACTGTTGTTATGGTTCTTGCCTTCAAGGAACTTTCAAACAGGTACCTTCCAAGGCCTTGCTGGCTGGCCACAGATTTTGGTGGATATATGCACAGTAACAGCACTTCATCTGTACTGAAAACATGACAAATGTGGCTATCATTGGATCTTAACATTGCTTGCTTTTTTTTAATGGTAAACTTGGTGACACTTTAACCCTGATTGTGGACTGCTGGTGTACAGACAATAATTGAAGAAATATAAGAATATATTAATAGCAAGTGAAATTGGCTCATAATTCCAATGTTTGAGTCTCTGTTATACCCCAAGGCTATGTGATTCCTTCTTGAAGGCAACTGCTTTTCATGTTCCCTGGATCTTTTACTAGGAATTCTAACATATACTCTAACTTTTTTTAAAAAAATCAAACATGTATGTTTGGGTTCCAGGGCTTTCTAGGTTTCAGTTTAGATATTTACTACATTTTCAAATAAATTCATTTTACCTTACCTCATTAAGACAGATTAGTCTCTCCCATTGAAACATGTCATACATAAGTAGGAACTGATCTTAGGAACAAGAGTTTGGCATCAGTAAATCATATGAAAGAAGTTAAATCTTTTAGAACCACTTAAACAGAATAAAACTATATTATTGGCAATACATGGAGATAACTACAAGGGATTCACACCCTCCCCCATACACCATGGATATAAGGCAATAAAAGGTCACCCTTTGAGGGTAAAACCTACTTGCACAATGGATAAGGTAGCACTCTGTTGAAATCAACCAAGAGACTGTCTACAGGTGTGTACATGTGTACCGAGGCCCAGAATTTGGGCCTGTTTCCAAAGGTGATCTAAATTTAATCTTGGGAAGCAGGCCTAGAAGGTGCTTGCCATTTAGTAAACTGTATGGTAGCTTGGTTTGAAAAAAATTGTGTGAACAAAGGAAAATGGTCAGCATAGAAATAAGTCCAAAGAACCAGACATTGGCAAGCTTTATGGCTCAGCACTACTCAGGGGAAACCCAAATAGTCCCTGTGGCAGGTGTATCCTAATCATGGATTATCTAACCTAGTCCCTTTGTTTTGATTCCATTCTCACCAAGCAACCTTGTGATTGTAATTTGGCTTCCCATGTGGCTTGACTATAAAGAGAAAATGCACTAATCTCTCAGTTCGACCACACCAGTCTAATTAACAGCTGTAGTTCTCATTTCAAATGAACAAATTGGCATTAGGGCAAGTACATGTGAATTTGACCATCCAGAGTATGCTAACAGGCTCGGATTTCTGAGCCTCTAAGAATATAAGCTCCTTATTCACCACCAAACCTCCTGTGCCTACAACAGTGTATGGCTCATGATAGCTGCTCAGTAAATACCAGGCTGAAATCCAGAGACCCAAGATGACTTCTCCTAGTGTCTTTCAATTTGAATTGCAATATGTACTAAAAACAGCATAAATGTTCAGTATAAAATGGTCAGAAAATGGATCCCACAGTAAATAAAATATTTAAGTACCATAGCATTAATATGACCTAACACTAATTTACTTGATACAATACACATTGAGTAATTAGAAATGCTTTGTTTTTATGCCTAAAACATCATTGTTTTCTCTTGAAAAATTTCCCCATGATATGCAAAAGCACTCAAAATCATTCAGAAGCTTGACATACTCAGTGCTCAAAATGCTCACTTTTTAGTAAAAAAAAAAAAACTCACTTTTTAAAGTGATAATGGTTTCTCCCACTGAAAATATTTTGGAAAGAGCTAACCCAACATTTCTCTTTTTCACCTTTTTCTAACTCCATAATTTATTCTAATATCCAGTGGGGCTATTCCATATCAGATCCAATAAAGGCAATAATGATTAAAAAGTGCTAAGTTATCCAGTTGCACACTTTGATTACAGCTATTAAAACATGTCTCGTTTTGCTAGAATGTCATAAAACCAAAAACCCAGAGATTCTGTCTCTAACATCAAACAAAAACAGCCTCTTACGGAAAACAACTATAAACTCTGGACAATGTAAAAAAAAAAAAAAAAAAAAAAAAAAAAAAACACTATATGAAGGCATTGGAGAGCAACCAAAAAGTGGCCAAAAATGGAGAGAAGACTTGATAAAAGGAAAGGCACCAGACAAGTTACCCATTTCTCTAACTTTCTGCTTAAGGACAGGCACTATAAGGTGCTGTGTAGGCCAGTAGTGTAAATGGCTTAAGGAGCCAGGGAAGACAGAGTTCAGGGTAACTACAATAGCTGGAAAAAAAAGAAAAATGCAAAATTACCAATATTAAGAATGAGAGAGATGACACCACTACCAATTCTACAGATATTAAAGGGAGTATTATGAAAACTTCATGCCAATAAATCAGACAAACTTCTTGAAAGTCATAAACTACCGAAGCTTACTCAAGAAGAAACAGACAACCCAAGCAGTTCTAAGTCCGCTTAAGAAATTGAATTTGTAGTTAAAAACTTTCACACAAATAAATGTCCAAGCCCAGATGGCTTTAGCGGTGAATTACTCCAAACATTTAAGGAAGAAATAATACCAATTCTATACAAATTCTCCCAGAAAACTGAAGAAGAGGGAATACTTCCCAACACATTGTATGAGGCCAGCATTACCCCAGTCTGACAGAGACTGACAAAGATATTTTAAGAAAATTTCAGACCAATATCCTTCATGAATGTAAATGTAAAAATTCTAAAAGTTTTAAAAAATAAAATCCATAAATACATAAAAAGCATCCATATCGGGCCGGGCGCGGTGGCTCACGCCTGTAATCCTAGCACTCTGGGAGGCCGAGGCGGGTGGATTGCTCAAGGTCAGGAGTTCGAGACCAGCCTGAGCGAGACCCCGTCTCTACTAAAAATAGAAAGACATTATATGGACACCTAAAAATCTATATAGAAAAAATTAGCCGGGCATAGTGGCGCATGCCTGTAGTCCCAGCTACTCGGGAGGCTGAGGCAGTAGGATCGCTTAAGCCCAGGAGTTTGAGGTTGCTGTGAGCTAAGCTGACGCCACGGCACTCACTCTAGCCTGGGCAACAAAGTGAGACTCTGTCTCAACAAAAAAAAAAAAAAAAAAAAAAAAAAAAAAAAAAAAGCATCCATATCATGACTAAGTGGGGGTTTATTTCAGGAATGCATGGTTGGCTTAACACATGAAAAAAAATAAATCACTATAAGTCACTATATTAACAAACTAAAAAATAAAATAAAAAAAGAAAACCCTATGATCTCCATAGACATAAAAAAGGCATTTGAAAAAAATCCAACACTCATTCCTGATTTTAAAAACCATCAAGAAAAAAATACAAAATAAAAAAAAAAACATCAAGAAAGTAATAACAAAAAGGAATGTCCTCAACTTGAAAAAGGGTATCTAAGAAAAACCTACAACTGACAACATACTTAATGCTGAAAGACTAAATGCTTTTCCCTAATATCAGGAACAAGACAAGGACTTCTGCTCTCACTTCTATTCAACAGGATACTGAAACAACATACACCCACAATCTCATCCTGCCTATTAGCAAAACATAAATTAAAGAAAATGTCAATAATGAAAAATGAATACTAAAGACAGAAAAAACAATAGAAAAGATCAATGAAACTAAGAGTTGGTTTTTTGAAAAGATAAAATTGACAAAGTTTTAATTAGACTAAGAAAAAATTAGAAAACCTCAAATAAATCATAAATGAAAGAGGACATTATAACTGATACCATAGAAATACAAAGGATCACAAGAGACTGATATGTCAACAAATAGCATAATCTAGAAGAAATGGACACATTCCTAGAAATATACATCCTACCAAGACCAAATCACAAAGAAACAAAATATAAACAGATCAATAATGAGTAAGGAGATTAAATTAGTAATCAAAATCATCCCCAAACAGAAAAGCCCAGGACCTGATGGCTTCACTGGTGAATTCTATCAAACATTTAAAGAATAATTAACACCAACCTTTTTCCAACTCTTCCAACCTCATTTTACAAGGCCAGCATTACCCTGATACCAAAGACAAAGACATGAAAAGAAAATTATAGGCCAATAGCCCTGATGAACACAGATACAAAAATCCTCAATAAAATACTAACAAACCAAATTCAACAACACATTAAAAGGATTATACACCATGATCAACTGGAATATAATAAAAACCACAATACCCATTGTGGTAAGGTAGTGAAATGTTGTGGAAAGATCTCAAGCTATATCAGATTGAACTACATGAAATGGCTGATATTCAACCATTTTTGTCCTAAAAATAGATGGCAATTACACATGTTACAACTATTAATAGAGTTTACAGACAGACTCTGGAGCCAAAATGACTAGATTTGAATCCTGGCTCCATTCACTCCACAACGGTATGTTACAGAACCTGTTCTCTCATCTTCAAAAGAGGTATATAGCAGTATCCACTTCATCAGCTTGTTCTGAAGTTAATGAGTTAACATATATAAAGCAGCTAGAGCAGTGCCTGGCACATGGTAGAAGCTATGCCAGGATGAGCTATTACATCATTAATCCTGGCTCTGGTACTCTCTCTCTCTACATGACCTTGAGAAGCTTCTTCCACCTGTTTCCTCCACTGGTAAAATGTGGAAGTTGAATTAGACTACCTCAAAAGTCAGGACCATAATGAGCTAGGCGTTAAGACAAAAAAGAAATTAAAAAAAAGAGTCAGGACCAGTTCTTAAATTACATTTTTGTATAATTATGAAAGCAGACAACAAAAGCCATACTACACTAAGAAATACACTATCATTTGCCTAAATGTCTGAGGTCATTCTTCAGTTTCTCTTGGAACTTTAAGGATAGAAATCAGTGTCCAATCAATTCCTGGATTGAAATCAATTAGGTAAATCAGTAGTCTCCAGTCCAATGGCTTCCTAACTTGCTTTTATAGCAAATCACTACATTTCCAGTCATTCTAAGAAGTTCTAAAGATATAACCGTATTTGCTCAAACCCTACAGGTGTGCTAAGTGCCAAGAACGTCTACATGCTGAGTATGGAGTAACATGGAATAGCAGTTAAATGATAAATGTGAACCTAAAGCCAACCACCTGTGTTGAAAGCTCCATCACTAGATTTGTGACCTTAAGCAAGTAATCTAACCTCTCTGTGGCTCATTTCTTCTTCTATAAAATGGGAATAACAATATCAAGGGTATCTGTGAGGATTAAATAAACTAATGTATGTAAAGTACTCAGGATAGTGTTCAGTACATAGTAAAAAGACAGTAAGTATCAGCTATATCAAAATCAGATAACTTCTCAAAAACTCTCAAAACCAAACTAATTTTAACATTTTTCAGTTCAGAAAATAAGGCCACCCGACATGTTTAAGAAGACTCTCAAAATCAAGTAGCAATACATTATCCAAAACTTAGATGCCAAGCTGCTCTTACCTGTATCATAAAAGAAATAAACTACTAAGAATATATGACCACTCTAATTACAGGTACATCCTAATTAACAAATCATGTCAAATAAACTTACTTACCAGCCCTGGAATATCTTTAGTTTTCTGCTCTTTAAATCATCTCATCTCCCATTTCCAAAACATATGCAAATATTAGAATAATGCTTTCCTTATTACCTGGCA
Organism: Eulemur rufifrons; assembly: GCF_041146395.1. Classification (NCBI taxonomy): domain Eukaryota; kingdom Metazoa; phylum Chordata; class Mammalia; order Primates; family Lemuridae; genus Eulemur; species Eulemur rufifrons. The sequence goes on from NC_091012.1 coordinate 124,109,165, forward strand.
TTACTAATTCTTATTCACATCAGATATATAGACAACTATTTACAAGACCATATAAAAATACTTCTAATTGTGTTTTTTTAATCTTGAACTATTAAGCCAGTCCTGTGTTTCACTTCCTCTTTATATTAGCAGCCAATTGATGGCCGGCCCACACCCTCAGTTCCTTTAGCAGAGCAATTAATGGCAACAAGAAGCTTAAGTAAATACTTTATACAGAACTGAGCTCAACGTTCTCTCCACATTTAATGATTCCATGAGGATTAGTGATAGGTAACACTCCTTTTCCCAAGATTCCAAAAGGCAAATATCCACTTTTTTTTTTTCTTTTTGCAACAACCCATTCCAAATGAAAAAATATCCACTTCATATTCGAGTGTAACCAGCAGTGAACTGCACAGTGCACCTGTATTGTCAGGTTGCTTATGCAATGCTTCACAAAATTCAAAGAGATGATTTTATAACTGACAGTAGGTCTCATGCAGTAAAACCATAAATGAGCATTTTAGAACTCGGAGGCAATTTCACTTTCAAGCAAATTTAAAGCTGTATATGCCTAGGATAAATTCCTCTTCAATTTATACTGCACAACCTCAAAGATCTTACTTGTAGTTTCCAGGGTCAATGGGTTGATGGTCAATTAAAAAAAAAAATTTAAGCATGTACTGAAAACCAAAATAGAATACTCATAAAACACTTAGGAATATTTAAATAAATATCAATACTACAGAATTTTAAGAGATATATACATTTTAGTCTTAAAACCCATAGGCATTTGATCTACCCCTGTCCATTGTCATACTCAGTTACACACATATATCTATAAAAATTTGTGCTTGATTTTATCCTAGCAAAATACATTATCCAAGCAACACATAAAATTAAAGATTAATCACAATAGCCAAGAGGTGGAAGAAACCCAAATGTCCACTGACAGATGAATGGATAAACAAATGTTAAAATGTTGTATATATGTTCAATGGAATATTATTCATCCATTAAAAGGAAAGAAATGCTGTCACATGCTACAATATGGATGAACTTTGTTATGCTAAGTGAAAATAAGCCAGTCACACAATGACAAATACCGTATGATTCTACTCATATGAGGTATCTAAAATAGTCAAATTCATAGAAACAGAAAGTAGAACGGTGCTTGCCAAGGACTAGGGTGAGGGATAAAGGTAGCATTTTTTTTTAATGAATACAGTTTCAGTTTTTGCAAGATGAAAAAGTTCTGGAGATCTGTTTCACAACAATGTGAATATCCTTAACACTACTAAATTACACACTTAAAAATGGTTAGGATTGTAAATTTTACTATATTAAAAAGACAACATGATAAGCTATTAAAATTAAAAAATTAAAGATTAGAAAATTTATTCCTTGACAAAATATACTTACCTAATACTTCCTTTCCATTGCCTTACAAGAACATATGACACAAATAGAATGTATTCTTCTTCCCAAAAACAATACAATCTTGGCATTCAAGTAATGTTAGCCCCACGTACCAAAGTTAGTTGCTCAAAATGCCTTCACTAATAACCAAAACTTAACAAGACATTCTCTCTGTGAGCAGTATATTTCCTAAATATGCAAGGAAGCTTAGTTATTTTGGTCAAACCTTTTTGTATTGTATTTCATGAGTTCAAGCCCGATTTGACCAAAGTCAAAAAAAAAAGGTAGACATAAATTGATAAACTGTGTGTAAGCTTGCCTATTACCAGTGATTTTTAAATATGCTTAGGATTCATTAAAACCTGGCTGAAAAAACACACGTCCTGATGACTGAATCCTAAAAATACCATCCATCAGTAACTAAAATAAAGAACTCCTCTGAAATATCAATTCTCAGGGTTAAACAAAAAATTTGCTTGAGTTGGAGGAAAAGCAATTTTGGTTAAGAAAAGAATGAATGAGAAAATACAGGCCGGGCGTGGTGGCTCACGCCTGTAATCCTAGCACTCTGGGAGGCCGAGGCAGGTGGATCGCTCGAGGTCAAGAGTTCGAGACCAGCCTGAGCAAGAGCGAGACCCCGTCTCTACTAAAAATAGAAAGAAATTATATGGACAACTAAAATATATATATACAAAAAAATTAGCCGGGCATGGTGGCGCATGCCTGTAGTCCCAGCTACTCGGGAGGCTGAGGCAGTAGGATCGCTTAAGCCCAGGAGTTTGAGGTTGCTGTGAGCTAGACTGACGCCACGGCACTCACTCTAGCCCGGGCAACAAAGTGAGACTCTGTCTCAAAAAAAAAAAAGAAAATACAGTTTCAGCTTTTCTTAGGCCTAGATAACTTTTATTAATAATTTCAAAATCATATTCTTCCCAGTTAAGTTTTGGTATCGTTTGTATTTAATATTGTTTACAGGTGCCCAATTTATCTTTCTCAGACTACTGGCTACCACAATGCTCCACTACAAATTTATTAAATGTCATTAGCACTTGAGAAAATAAGAAATAATCATGCAAAAACACAGTGAGAATAAACCAAAGCAGTTTCTCCATCAGAAAATGAGGCCCCACACTCTGTGACAATCGCTCTAGGGAAGGTGTTTTGACAGTCATCAACAGCAAATAGAAACCTGTCCTCAACCTATATTAAAGAAAATATTTAAGTACAGTTTTGTAAGCTCCAGACTATCTACAGATCTATAACAAGGTTGAGAAAAGCACAAACTACTGTCTCTTCACATGCTTTCCTATAGTTTACAGCTTTTCCGGAATAGTACCCAATTTAGGAAAAGAAAAGGGAACAAAAGCTACACAAATCAGATCCACCCAGCTAAGCTGGGGAAAGATAGAGGAGGGAAGAGAAAAGAGCCTTTAAAAAGACTGTGCATGCAATAATTATGTTTTCCTACTTTACCCCCTTCCTTCACCGTGCATTACATTATCAGCATGAGTCTTCTAGATGACTTTTAAGTGGCAATAAGAGAGTAAGCATTCTGTTAACTGGGTAAAAGGTGGACAAAATAAATACAGCCAGCTCAGACTTTCTAAAGACTATGGAACAGCTGAACTTACTTAATACAAATGCTAAAACCTGCTTGGACTATGGACTCAACAACTACTTTGTTTTACTGATAGAGTCATTTTCTTATATGATGATTCAGTACTTTCTAAATGCTGTGGTAGTGTTCCACAGCAGTTATCAGAATGGTGAGATCCAATCAGGTCTGGTTTGGGAAGGAAAACACCTAGGTTGTACATCAGCCCTGATTATGGCTCAGTGGGACCCTATAGACTTACAGTTTCTCATTTCTAAAATGAGGAGGTTGGACTATAAGGTTCCTTTCAGCCTAAATGAGATGAGTCTATAAATGTAATGTCTAGTAATCTCTTAAAATATCTTCATTTTGCAGAGTTCTACTATGTGTACATAATACAACACAAGGACAAGAGTAAACACGGACATATTCCTCTTTATGGTTTCTATGTTCCAAGGCCTTTCAGGCTCTACATACAATCCTCCTACTGAAGACTACAAAGCTGTTGGTTTCATAAATTCTAAAGATTAAAAGCAGAAGCAAAGACTTCTTAAGGCAGTAGGCTTAACACTCTAGCTCAGAATACATGCAACGAGACCCTAGGCCTTGAAAGCATCAGAACCATCCCCACAGTGCCTGTGTGTACATCACTGTTTCAAATCGTTTATAATGCATTTGCATGCTCTAGATTCTGGCTGGTAAAATGATACTACTCAAAAGGAGTAAAACCAATATGGCTACAGAAGAATATCCACTGTAAAATTCCACAGATGCTTTCTCTAAAGCATAGTAACCCACCTGGCACATAAAGCAGCAACCGTTTGGGCTGCTCACTGTACAGCCTGGACCTCAGTTAATGCCTCTGTCCCACAAGCAATTGACGCACATTGGTATCAACAGCAAAATGCAGTGATGTCAGACGGCAAAACTAAGGACAAACCAGAACATTAAAAAACATGGACTGGAAAATTGTTTCAAGACCCTGACTCTCAATTTTTCCTGAGGTATTCCATAATAATGGGTTTTATAAACAAAAAAAGGAAAGAAAAAAAGCCACTTCATTTAAAATTTGAGCAGTAAAAGTTCGCATGTACGTAACATCAAATACATTAAATAACAGACACGGTGTGATTACATCTGTTTAAAATCCCACTAGTTATCTAACAAATGAACAGTTAAACCTCTCGCTTTCAAGATAATACCAAGTTTCATGAAAGAATCTCAAAGAACTTTATATACTACATGTCATTAACTCCCATAAACCCTTGACAAGTGTGGCAAAAAGCCAATACTCCAAATATTATAAATGGGGAAAGCAGCACAAAACAATTACAAGATACGTCAAAAATTATTCAGCAAAGAACCGTAAGAAAAAAACGCAACTGGTTGGGCTTCCAATTCAGCTTTCTAACTTTATTTTGAAGCTACCTTTCAATGGCTTAAGGTCAAGGAATCAGAGTTCATGATAACATAAAAATAATCTCAGCCCAAAGTATATAAGTGTAAATAGTATGCACGACAGTGTGGGCTCAATTGATAAAACCTGCTTGGACTATGGACTCAACAGAGGATTAGAATATTGATGCTGAACTTAAGGAAGGCACCAGACAAGTAGAGAAACTCAGTGCCCAGAACTCCTGAGCAAAGGTAAAGTCCATCCTCAGACCCTGATAAAATACAATTCTGAAATATACTTTGCAGGCAACAATTTCCTTTCTATTTTCTTGTATGTTTATGAAAAGTGTGCCCTCAGTTCAATACTCATCGCCCTAGGCACTGCTGCTGAGGAGGGAGCAGCCTGGGACACCAAGTTAGGCTGTAAAACTGAATCAAGCTAAGGAATGGACCACTGTCAGGCTGACACGCAACAGGTGGAAGAAAGTGAAGCAGGGAGGGTAGAGTGGGCAAGGATTAGCAGCATCAACCCTTCCAAAGATGCACTCATGGGGCCTTACTGCATGTTGTGTGATAATCCTACATATTCCACTCAGAATCACAGAACCAGCCTGGAGTTGAAAGGGACTTTAGAGGTCATCTAGTCTAACCTCTGGCCAAAGAAGGCCTCTCTTTTCTATTATTTACTTCTAATGGTATGGAAGCTTCTGTTTGAATTCTACTACTACCTGAAAGGGCAACTCCACTGCTGAGTAGAGTTACTTGGCACAAAGTCCTCTATTGTTAATTCCTATTGATTAACCATATCTCTACTTTCTGGAGCTATACAGCACAAATCTCAATCCTTTCTTTACACGATAGTTCTATACTATAAAACATAAATATAAGACTTACCCATTACATTTCATTTGCAGTATGAGCCCATTCTACCTGCCTACAAAGTCTTTATGATGCTGACTCATTCATTCATTTAAGAAGTATGTGTTATCTGCCATCTAAGAAAAAGAAACATTAACAATAGCAGCTAACCTTTATCGATCACTTACTGATGAGGAACTATTCTCAGTGCTTTACATTTAATAACTTAATCTTCCCAACAAACATATGAGGTAAGTATTCTGTTGCTTTCTGTTTTATCGATGAGGAAACTGAGGCACAGAGAGGTTAGGTAACTTTGCCCAAGGCCACACAGCTAACAGGCAGAAGGAATGCTCTCAGCATTCTGGCTCCTATTCTTAAGGAGCCCATGATCTGGTACTAAGGAGCTAATAGCCATCCTTCTTATTTTGTGGCATACCTGCAAATCTGCTAAGCCCGTGTTCTGTTTTCACCAAAATCACTACAAATAGCATTGTTTAGGACAGGGTCACTGAGCCTCACCACATAATAAGGGTGTCCCTCCCAGTTTTCAAAAACCCACTAATAAAATCTTCTTAGGGTATAGTTGTTCTGCAAACTAGAGATGCCCAACTCTATCTGCATTCAGTTCATATTGGTTTGTTTAGACCAGAAGGCTATCGTTAGAAACTTTGTCAGGTCCTTTGGTAAAATCAAATTATATGCCCTTGCTCAGCAAACTTATCAAAGATAGAAAAACAAAATCAGTCAATCTCATTTCTTCTGTTGTCTTAGAAGTAATAGCTAACTGTGGTAATGTTGTAGTAAGTTTAAGTTCTCTCACGCACTGCTGGTAAAAGTAGAAATGAATACATCCTCTGTGGGAAGCAATTTGGAAGTATGTTTTCAGAGTTCAGATTCTTTAACCAAGAAATACCACTTTTGGGCCGGGCATGGTGGCTCACGCCTGTAATCCTAGCACTCTGGGAGGCCGAGGCAGGTGGATCGTTTGAGCTCAGGAGTTCAATACCAGCCTGAGCAAGAGCGAGATCCCATCTCTACTAAAAACAGAAAGAAATTAGCGGCCCAACTAAAAATATATAGAAAAAATTAGCCGGGCATGGTAGTGCATGCCTGTAGTCCCAGCTACTTGGGAGGCTGAGGCAGAAGGATTGCTTGAGCCCAGGAGTTTAAGGTTGCTGTCAGCTAGGCTGATGCTACGGCACTCTAGCCCCGGCAACAGAGTGAGACTCTGTCTCAAAAAAAAAAAAAAGAAATACCACTTTTGACAATTCATCTTAAGGAAAATAATGAGAGATGCAGACCAAGATTCAAACAGAAGATGCTACTGCAATGCTGTTCTTAATTGTAAAACACTGAAAACACCACAAATATCCTAAAATAGGGGTATGGATAAATAAATAATGTGACATCTACCTGCTGAAATAATAGAAAATTTAGTTTCTATAAATTACTAATTATAGGGAAATGCTTATGATAGGTTCAATTTAAATAGCCAGATACTCTCCAAAATGAACTATAATCCACATTAAGTTCTTTGAAAAATAATATTCTTGTGACTATACATTTGTGTATACATAAATACATGGAAAGATGGAAAAAATCATAAAAATTCTTAGATTATGAGTAAATTTTATTTTCCTCTATTTTTCTATATTTTCTAAGTGTGCTACAATGAACATGTACTAATTTTATAACTAGAAAGAAACCAATAAAATCTATTAGCATGAATCATATGAAACTGTTGACATTCAACTGCTTTTGACTTTTAAAAACTAGTACTTTCATGTGATTCAGACTAATATTAAGCCTAAAAGGAAAAAAAAAATTAGTGACACTACCTATTCTTGGTGAACTTGGTAATCACCATAAAATGCTGAAAAACAACTGCTTAGCAATCTTTCTAAAACTGTATTGTATAGCTCAATAGCCTATAATTTTCTAGAGTTCATCTTTTAGAAGACAACACTTGCTGTCTTCAGTCTTCTAGACAGAAACTCTCAAAAAAAAATCCTGACGTGGTTATGGTTATGTAATTTGCATCCCAAATTACAAGAGGCATGATTCGATGACCCTAATTCTGCCCTGAAAAAAGCACTGAAAAGTTCACCCCCTTTTACTGTATGAGGTACTTAAGAATCCCACCTTCAGGCCAAGAGCAATGTCCAAATACTGCTTAGTACCGTGTCTATTAGAGAATTGAGAGTGTGTGAAACATTCTGACTGGTCTTTGTTTTTTGATGTTCTCCCTACAACTCCCACCTTATTGTGATAAAAAAAAAAAAACCTGAAAATCAATCTATTTAAGGAAGGGAAGGTAGTCTCCAAGTTTGGCAAACTCCAGAACACCTATTACCCAGAATTCCTCAGAGATTATCAGTGGTCATTCCGTAAATGTATTATTCTTCATTGATCATATACCAAGGGTGAGGTATTGTGCTACAAATCATAAGTACCTTCAGCATTCTGGGCTGAGATGTATCTGAGAAACGGAATTTGTAAAAGAACTTTTCACTAGTTGAAATATTTTTTCACTTGGGCTGTGATTTACACTTGATTTATCTATAATTTTTGTTGTTGTTGTTGAGGGTGAGGAGGCAGCTTTTTATCCTAAAAAAACTAATCCTCTTCCAGTTCCTGCCCAAAAGATAAGAATTAATCACAGAAGATTTTCAAGTTCTGTTGCCCCATGGCAAAACACTTTTACTGAGTGCCAGTTACATTAAAGGGACTATGGCACTGTGCTAGATGGAACCACAGAAATTATTGGTCACCTCCTAAATTAGTAGCTGAGTTGAATTAGAACCCCCTATTCCATTCTTGGTCAGAGAAGGGGGTGAGGAAAGGCGCAGCTGGAGAAGACTTTAAAATTAAGAAAAGAAAAAGTTTAATGGCTACAGAAACAGAAGATTCCTTTACCAAAAAAAAGAACCCTCTGTCAACCTTGTAAATTTAGACCTCTAGCTAGAAAAGAAAGGTACCCAAGGTTGTGACAACATCATGTAGTTACTCTTGGGCTTCACCCCTGCAAACACAGCATCCCATACCTCTCTCTGCAAATCCTGGTGGTGACCAAAGAAATCAATGGAACTCACAGTAGGAATTATCCTGTGGGTATGGGCATCATTCTGTGACCTTCAGGTAATGTTCACCTTTCCCCCTTTCTTTAAATATACCCTATTCATATGGCATGGAATTTGTTTATAGGTAAATGCCTTACTTTTTCCTTCATCTCTACTTCTAACTCAGACTACGATCAGGGACCATGGTCTGTCTCACCCTTGTATCCCCAGGACTCAATACTGTACCTGGCACATAGTAGGCCAGATGACTGAGCTGAATTTGACCCTTAAAATCTGCAATTTTAAGAAAGAGCTCTCCATTGAAGTACAGTGACAAAAAGGTGTTATAGTCTTTTCAGTGGTTATACCACCCAGTATTTTATTTACCAAGCATAAGAAGATAAGTACTGTTGGTGGCTGTGTTTCCGGTATTTCTAAAGAGTGGCACAAATGTGAGAAGTCATACTCATTTTAGCCACTTACAAATAAAGAGACCTTGGCAATTTACTTAATCCCTTCGAAGACTTTTTCCTCATTTGTAAAAAGGAATAATTGCCCCTACCCACAGGGTTTTGGGAGATTAAATGAAATAGAGTAAGTACTGTATGTGGACAGCAGGCATCCAGCCAGAGATTTCCTACCTTCTACTTCATCCAACCAGGCTGTCCTTATCCATCACCTGATTGCTATTGTATGTTTTCAGCTCTTCCACAGGTCATATCAGTGCACTTCAGTCTGAATCTAATGAGGAGCTCTTTTATCCCCTTCACATCCCCTTTTCCTCCCCACTTCATCAAATCCTGCATAAACTACCAATTGCCAGAGGCTTCCAACTTTGGCTCCTTGATGTTAGAGGTCTTTCCTTTTGCCTTCCCACATTTAGTTCTTATGATGACTGCTTTGAAAAAAAAAAAAAACTGAGACCAAATGGAAGATGGCTAAGCCCCTGACTCTTGTAATTAGATTCCTTACGACCCAGGCTATAGTAAGATTCAGGAAGTAAGAACACATGTTGCCTTGGAAGGAAGTGTTATACTTCCCGTCACATAAGCATTCAGCACCCCAGGTTCATTTTCAGGAAGACAACTACAGGCAGCAGAATGAAAACCAGGAGTCCATTACCAAGCCTGTAACTGGAACAGCAACATGAGACTGGGAGAGCACAAATGGCCAACTTCCACTAATCTAGCCAATGAAGCCCTGTGCCAGCACACATTTCACTCAAACCCCGCCAAACTAATTAGCACTAAGGAAAGATGTCACCTGACATGATTAATAACAGGAGCAGAAAAGCTAAGGGTAATTCTTACATAAAATGAGGAAAGAGTGGCATACAAGAAAAAAGCCCCCCAATTCTGACAAATCTACAATATAAAATTAATTGAAAAACTGGAAACTCCTACTATGTAGAGCATTAAGAAAAATTAGAGTGGCTAAAATATGGAGCAATATGCAGTATTAGCAATAGCATGACTTGGTGGCTTCAGCACATAAAAGGGACACACAAGAGAGCAAAGACAGGATGCAGGGATAGATGATGTGTGTTAATTCTCCCTTTTCCTTACAAGAAACAAATTACAACACAGGTTCACTTCATTACACTGCATGTAAAAGAATAAAGCACTGTTTCCGGGCAACAAACACTTTAGGAGCTTAATATTCACTGTGCAGAATCCTAAAAAGTCAGTGAATGTCTTGGAATTTCACCACACAAACTTGCGTCACCACACTCTTTTGTGTCAGACTGTTTCATTATCTTCAAGGCTTAGCATAATTGGAGCCTCAGTCTAAAAATAGGCTATTTTTTCCTTTGCAATCTGATTGGTAAATAAAAGTTAGGGGAGTTTTTATCCCCTTCATTTGTTTTAAACAACTGCTAGCTTCTGCTCATCAAGCAAAGATTACTGAATACATTTTCTGGATCTATTTGTTCATTCCATTTAAGGCAAACAATCTATGACCTCCACCATTTTAACAGGTGGTAAGTGCCATAGACAAGCTACACAAAGACATGTTCCAGAACCATTCTAGGTTTCAGTTGTGGAAGACATCATCACCACCATTTTATTCCACAAAACACATATGACAGAAGAAAGCATTACTCCTCATCCCCCATCTTACCACCCTTGTTTCATCATCCAATCCTCTTCCTTAAGAATTCTATTCCAAGGGCCTCGTTAATTATGACCATTCAAATTCCATTGTGAATGGTGTCAAAAGACTGAGGAAATAAAAGAAGAATGGAAGCTCTTGGAAAATCTATAAAGTGGCAGCAAATGCTAACCAACTCAGGATGATAGTGCTAGTACAGCACCATCCTTTCAAACAAAAATGGCTCCAAGCACTGTGAGAATATAACACTCTTTTCTCCCATCTCCGAACGCCTGTCGCACAAACACTCAAAAAACACAGGCAATGTACCATGGCAGTTAAGGATGCTTGGACTGCCTAGATTTGAATTGTGGCTCCATTATTCACTAGCCCTGTGACCTTGGGCAAGTTACTTACCCTCTCTGTACTTCAGTTCTCTCATCTATAAAAGGGAGATAGATAATAGCATAAAACCCACACTAATTTGTCTCACAATCAAGCAAATTCAGACTTAACTCAATTGAAGATTGGTTCTCATCCTCCACCCAGCCCCCACTTAATAGGAACAGGGTAATGCTTTTATCAAAGGTGTAGATGAGAAGCAGGCAAGATATTAGGAAATAACTAGTCTACGACCATTTAGATTTTCTGAGTTCAGTACATTTCTATATATCTAATAAATGCAAATATTTTCTCTTCCATGCCCACCTCTCCCACCCCCAGTAACTAGAAAACAGATTGAAAAATACTATTTTTCAAAAACCTCACGGTAAAATGATTTCTACATTTTACACAATCAGAAAAAAAATTGGGGACTGTGCTCATATGTTGTAGTAGGGTTTTACTTTTAGTATAAAGTGCTGAGAACAGTGTCTGGCAAGGATCAATTAATATATCTTAGATTATTACTGTCCCTATTTTAACAGTATGCCTAATTATTTACTACATACAAAGGTGATAGTGAGACCAGATCCTAATTCACTTTGGAAGTTCATAATAACTGTTACCCAACCTAAGTGGAAGGCCAGAAGATGTGCCACACTGAACTGAGGGGGGAGGGGAGAACCCATATACTCCAAACTGAACAAGAATAAATTGGGAGCTGGAGGATTTAACTACAGCTACATTTTTTTATCCAATAGATATCTCCATATACAATTTACAGTAATTCAATTATCAGCAAATGGTTTTGCGCAGGTTCCTAGAGAATAAAATGAGATGCCCTGTACTGGAAAAGAGGCCCAAAGCATGATTACAGCAGCAACCTCCATTTTAAGAAATCCGTTTGTTCCTAAGAATTGGTCTTCCCTCTCTACCTGTGAATTCAGTATGTGAGCATCAAATAGTTAAATCTCAAGTCTGTGATAATAAGGAAAACATTTAACAGCTTTAAAAACAAACAGAAAGCACAGAACGTATCCATTAATTCAGTGAACCCCAATGAGAATTTTTAAAAATTATTTGATTTAAACAATCCTGCTTCAAAGATCAACAGTCCAATTTCGTCTGGTGCCTCTCTACCCTTATGGCCTGCATCTCCTACACCTACCAAAAGTCTTCTCCAAAAACATTATAAATGTCAACACATGGATAGTAATTATTTTCTAATTTTCCAATAAAATAATTTTATAAAACAAACACAAAATCCTCCCACCCACCCCAAAATTCTATATTAAAGCAAGCTACAGATGTAGAAGGAGACCACAGCTGATCAACTCAGCTCCTTTAATAACCAAAACCAGTCCATGTAGCTCCATGTCATCTGTCACCTCCAAATTTTGTGATAAGAAAGGACTTAATCTGTGGCTCACGCCTGTAATCCTAGCACTCTGGGAGGCCGAGGCGGGTGGATGGCTCGAGGTCAGGAGTTCGAGACCAGCCTGAGCAAGAGTGAGACCCCGTCTCTACTAAAAATAGAAACAAATTATATGGACAACTAAAATATATATATACAAAAAATTAGCCGGGCATGGTGGCGCATGCCTGTAGTCCCAGCTACTCGGGAGGCTGAGGCAGGAGGATCGCTTGAGCCCAGGAGTTTGAGGTTGCTGTGAGCTAGGCTGAAGCCACGGCACTCACTCTAGCCCGGGCAACAGAGTGAGACTCTGTCTCAAAAAAAAAAAAAAAAAAAAAAAAAGAAAGGACTTAATCCAAAACAAATTATTTAAAGCTCTTTTTCTCTTCAGCTCCTTTCCATTCCAGGTTTACCTAATCACCTCAAATCAGCCCTCGCCTTTCTTCAGAAATCTGAAAACCAAAGTTCAAAAATCAAAGGAATGAACTACACAAGACAGGAGGCAGCTAGCTAATTAATTCAACAAATACCAACCAAGTACCTACTATGTGCCAAGCTCCATGCTAGGTGCTGTGTGTATAGGAGTGAGTTAAACACACTCTCTACTTTAATGGAGTGCACACTAAAATAAGGACGATGCATATAAACAAGCAATGATTTGTGATTACAAAAGGATGAGTGCCAAAATGAAAATGAAACAGGGTGCTGAGCTAGAAAATATCACCACAGAGAAACTCTTGCACCTGTGTACAAAGATATAATTACTTGAATGTTTACTTTTCATAACAGTGAACTCTGACAACAATCTAAATGACCTTCAGTATAGAAAGGGAAAAATAAATTGTAGAATATTCATACAATGGAATATTATAGAGCAGTTCAAATGAATGATCAGATTTTCTATGTATCAACATGGATACCATTCAAAAATATAATGTTGGCCGGGCACGGTGGCTCACGCCTGTAATCCTAGCACTCTGGGAGGCCAAGGCAGGTGGATCGCTCAAGGTCAGGAGTTCGAGACCAGCCTGAACAAGAGCGAGACCCCCATCTCTACTAAAAATAGAAAGAAATTATCTGGCCAACTAAAATATATATAGAAAAAATTAGCCGGGCATGGTGGCACATGCCTGTAGTCCCAGCTACTTGGGAGGCTGAGGCGGTACGATCGCTTGAGCCCAGGAGTTTGAGGTTGCTGTGAGCGAGGCTGACGCCACGGCACTCACTCTAGCCCGGGCAACAAAGCGAGACTCTGTCTCAAAAAAAATATATATATATATAATGTTGAAAAAGCATGTTGCAAATTCAAATATGATAAGATACCATTCACATAAATTAAGTGGGCACATTTATAGGTAACAAAAGCATGGAAAAAGGAAAAATACATATCAACTCCATAATAGTTGCCTCTGAAGAGAGATGGAAACGACTGGGGAAGGGTATACATTACAGATATTATCTATATAATACTTTATTTAAAAGAAAACCTGAGGTAATCATGACAAAATCTTAACATGTACTAATTCTGGGAGATGGGTATATGGGTATATGCTATTTTACCCTATTAAAGTGAGAAAAAAGAAAAAACGTATATTTTTTAAACTTAAAAATGAGAGATGGTGGCTGGCTGGATGGACCTATCTTAGGAAGAATAGTCAGGGAAGGTCTCATCATGAAGGGAACATATAGAGTGAGACCTGAAGAATGAAAAATGCAACCCTGCACCAGGCCTGGGGAGGAGCTTTCCAGGCAGAGGTGACCAGATGCACAAGGGCCCAATGAAGGGACAGAATTAAACATGTATGCAGAGCTAAAAGAAAGGGTGGCTTGTGTGGCTAGACTGAAGCAGGAGTGCAGGTAGTGGAGAGCAGTGGGAAGGTAGCACAAAAGGTGAGGTGAAATGAACCACATAGGACCTTGGAGTCCAAGGTGAACAGAGATAGGAAGCCACTGGAGAGCTCAAAGTAGGAGAATGACATAATGCAACTTCCCCTTAAAAATACAGTTTTACTGGCTGTGTTGAGAACAGATCAAAAGGGGGAACAGGGCCGGGCACAGTGGCTCACGCCTGTAATCCTAGCACTCTGGGAGGCCAAGGCGGGTGGATCGCTTGAGGTCAGGAGTTCGAGACCAGCCTGAGCAAGAGCGAGACCCCGTCTCTACTAAAAATAGAAAGAAATTATATGGACAACTAAAAATATATAGAGAAAAACTTAGCAGGGCATAGTGGCGCATGTCTGTAGTCCCAGCTACTTGGGAGGCTGAGACAGTAGGATTGCTTGAGCCCAGGAGTTTGAGGTTGCTGTGAGCTAGGCTGATACCACGGCACTCACTCTAGCCCGGGCAACAAAGCAAGACTTTGTCTCCAAAAAAAAAAAGAAGAAGAAGAAGGGGGAAGAGGAGGAGGAGGAGAAGGGAGACACACAGGGAAGCTGCTGCAGTGATCCTGGCCAAAGACGATGGTGGTCTGAAATAATCAGAGGAGTGGCGGTGTCAATGGTGAGAAACTGATCAATCTGAGTATTTTGGAGGTAATGCTGGCAGGACTTAACTAATAAATGGGCCCTAGAACTGGGGTAAGAAGAAAATGATAGGAAAATACTTAGCGTTTGCCATTTTGTGTTTACTACTTTAAAGCATTCTACTAGATGTTGCTGAAGGACATGAGAAACCACTCCTGGCCTGGATCTATTTAGTAAAACTGAATACAAACTTATCAAACACAAGTAAATATAAGCTGAGGTCATTAAGTTGGAGAGTAAAGAAGGTCAGGTTAAATCAGTCCTGGAAAGTGAGTTCTGAGGAAAACTGAAAGAGACTCCACAGAAATTAAGTGGCATCGGTGGACAAAGGCACTAAAAGCAGAAGAAATGGCAAAGTAAAAACACGAATTTGAAAATAATTTGGCAAATAGCACACAAACTAGCCTTTCTAGAGCAGGCTATTAAGTGTTCAAATGACAGAAAAATGCAGTTGGAGTTAAGAGAGGCTCTGAGGAAAGGGCAGATA
Source organism: Eulemur rufifrons (assembly GCF_041146395.1). Classification (NCBI taxonomy): domain Eukaryota; kingdom Metazoa; phylum Chordata; class Mammalia; order Primates; family Lemuridae; genus Eulemur; species Eulemur rufifrons. The sequence continues at coordinate 124,124,367 of NC_091012.1, forward strand.
CAATAGCAGAAGGTGTTTGTTTTTTTAGCTAACATTTACTGAGTGCTTATTACGGAACAAACACATCTCAAGGCATTAGCATACATTATCTCATTTCATTTTCCCCAACAACCCCATTGGGTAGCTACCATTATCAAAAACGAGGAAGCTGAAGCTCAGAGAGGTTAAATAACTAGTCAGCAGATCCCCACTCAGGGAGAAAAAGAGCCCGGACTCTCTTTTTTAGTATGTTTATCTCCCTGGTCCACAAGCTGACCTGGTAAGCCAGGAGGCAGGTGGTAGTAGATGTACCGGTTATAGCAGGGAGTCTGAGCCCCGAGGGCCTAGGCCTGGATTCCATTTCTACCACTTAGGTGAGTTGTTTTACAAGTTACTTCCCTGTGTCTCAAATTCCTCATCTATAAACTGTGGATAACTACAATATCTTCCTACAGTGAATCAGCCTCACCACCAGTACCTCACTCAAACAGCACCAGCTGAAGTCAGTGATCACTTCCATGTCCCAAAATTCAACGGAAAATTTTCAAAACTATCTTCAGCACCTCTTCCTGACAATTGCCACTACCTCCCTGAAACACTCTTCCATGACCCCATGTGTACTTTTTCTCTTTCCCTGGTTGCTCTTTTAACAGGCTACTTTTTAAGCTCCTCCTCCTCCACCAAGCCATTAAATGCTGGGGATCCTTAAGACTGAGTCCTACACCCACTTCTCTTTCCACTCTTTCCTCTCTCCCAAAGTAATCTCACCCATGTCCATGGCTTAAGGCTTAATTTACCTCTATAAGCCAATGACTCCCAAATTTATAACCTGCTTCCTCAAAATTAACATTTCCAAGATCAAACTGCTCATGTTTCTCTCCCCCTGCCCCCAAACTAGTGATCTTCCAGTGCTATTCACCTCAGTAAAAGGCACCCCATCCATCTACCTGAACAAGTCAGATAGCTAGGAGTTGACCTTGATACCTTTCCCATCCTAAGCCCTACATCCAATCTATCACCAAGTTTTGCTAATTGTTTTTCTCTCAAATCTTTCTCATGGCTGTGTCCTCCCTCCCTCTCCTGACTGCCATCACTCCAGCCAAGCTACCACCATTGCTTGCCTGGAATACTACTCTAATAATAATAGCCTATTAATAAGTTTCCCCTCATCCACTCTCATCCCTCCAACTCACTCAGCCAGAGTGATCTTCTCAAAATGTAAAATTGAGCCAACTCCCCCTCCCTCACATGAAACTCATTTTAAGGTCTGCCCCTTGCTCAATATGGCCTGCAAGGCCTGCATGGTGTGACCCTGGCCACCTCTCCAGCCTCACCGCCCATCACTGTCCCTTTTCTTTCTACATTGCAGCTACCTCAACCTTCTCTCAGTTCCTTGGCTGCTTCTACCCAACACAGGACCTCTACACATGCTATCCTTCACCCCAGAATGCTTATTCCTGCAACTCTTTACCTAGTTAACTCCAGCCCACACAGCTCAAGTGTCAAAGGCTCAGGAAAACTTTGATTTTGCAGTCCAGGTCAAGGGCCTTTGCTATTTGCACTCAGAAATTCATGTTCCTTTTCTAAGCATTGATTTTCTTTCAGAATGGCAAAATTATTCATTTGACCATTTGATTAATGGCTCTTACCTACCAGACTGAAAACTCCATGAGGACAAGATCCTTGAATACTTAAGTTTACCACTATCTCCCCAACACCAGCACCATGCCTGACACCTGGAAGGTGCTCAGTGCCTTGCATGAATGCTTCCTCTGGGTTGTTCTGAGAAACAAGAGTAGATGCACTACCCTATGTTAACTTGCTTTGTAATTGAAGCCCACTGTGTAGTAATCATCATCATCATCTAGCACACTCTGACGAGTGAAAAGCCAGAGACAGAATGGCTGACCTGCTCAAAGCCACACAACGCAAATGAGTGGATGAACATGGCACCCTTGGTATCCAGTTCAGGGCTTTCTCCAGTGCATACTCAGGCATCTCTGTGAGGTTTTTGCACCTACAGAAGAACCTTTTTCTTGTTTACTAGTAAGTAATCACGAGTTTGGCCTCCCAAGCTCTAGCTCTAATTTTATTGGAATCATTACCTAGGGCTTTCCTCTCAAGCCTGCAGGTCACAAGCAATGTCATTTGTCTCCATTTCCCTCCAAATACACACTCAGCAAATATTACTTGAAGAATTTCTGGCTATGAGGCAAGAACCAGTGATAGAATTAAATATATTCACCTACCCTGTGCCAATCTTCTGGAAAAAAAGTTATTTTTTTCCTGCCCTATCAGGACACCACTAAAGAAGAAATATCCGGATTTTTCTGTGATCAAATTATCTGCTATTCGTCGCATGATACCATGCAGTCCAACATAAATAGAATACGAACCCTGCCCTGTTGGCCAGTGCTCAGAAACATTACATGTGGCCTCAAGAACAATGTACATTATTAATAGCCCATGAGCTTATTCCTTTCCCCAATATCCTCCTCCCCGCCTGAGGAAGGCACACCACCCTCCTGCACAGGGCTGAAAATGTAGCCTGCGGTTAAGTCAGCAGGAGTGAAAAAACCCTGAAACAAATATAGCCAAATGTCTGCCACTCCAACTTGTGAAAGAAACCTAATAACTTTGTTCCACTCCCATCTCCGCTCAACTCTTAGCCCTAAGGCAAAAAAAAAATCTCATCATCAGCCTCAAAATGGCAAATCTTGTTAAATGTAAAACAACACAGCCAATAAAAATAGGTAATAGAAAACTAAACCCAAGCCTATAAAGAATTACTAATTAGAAGAATTCCAAAAACTACACATAAATCATCTCTAGAAATCACTCATTCTTTGCTGTTCTTTCAAAAATACGAGGTGAGTATTCACTTTGCAGTTACATTCTATTTCATATTGCTTTTTTAAAGAGGGAGGAAATTTTCAAAGAAAAATTTTAAATTTTGAGACTCTGATATATTCAAGTTTAAAAGGGATACATGCCAATTCAACCACAAAAATAATAAAAAGGAAACAAGGACAGCTGTACAACCCGACACTGGTACTAAATTTCAAAGTAGGTACAAGATCTCTAAAACAATGACTACAGGGCTCAGGAATCCCTGGCTTAAAATCAAACAGCTTCTTAACACATACACACATACATAAAACTATTCTTCTCCCCGCCTTCCAAAACTCCCACAACTTACCAAACTCAGCTCACTGTAATTTAACACAGTATTTATGATCTGGCAAATTGACACAGGCTCCTGCTGCCCACTGAAATGATGAAACACAAATAGAAGGCACTAATTCTATTAGTCTTCCCTTAGTTAACCAGTGCTAAGCTATAATAAGCCCAATGAGTTTGCTTTGTTTTTAAATTTGACATGGATGTGTCTTTAAGGGGCCTGGCTATACTGTTGTGAAGGGTATTATGTTCAAGCCTCCAGACAGCCTGGGCTGCCAAAAGTAGGTCCTTCCAATTAGCAATAAATATATCCAGCATGGCTAAAATAAGGAGACAGTGGAGTAACATCTTGTACACCACCAGTTTCAAACACTTGGGCATCTGATTCATTGGGAGGGTTGGAAAATTTGCAAGGTTGCTGAGAGCTGCCATGTCACCCATAAATCTATTACCTGGGCAGATAAGGAAAGAGAAAGCCTGTGAAGTCAATACTTTAGTTTTCTAGTGATCCTTTCTCTTCAATCAATCAATCTGCAATTTGTAAAAAAAAAAAAAAAAGGAAAAAAGTGAAGTTATATGATTATTTTCCTCTTTCCTTAAGAGTAGTACTATCCAGGAAATTACCTATACAGACCGACTGTAGAATCAGACAATTAAACCTTGCACCAATTTCTATGCCACTGGTGAATAGTGGCTAATAACTTCACACTCTTCTTTTTATCTCTTAACAAGGAGAGAATGGCACTTTCACAATCATTACTGCTCTATCATCTTGGTACATTGCCAAAGCAAGGAGCTTTAGAACACCTGTCAAATAACACGCGGCTTGTGAAAAAGAAACATATACAAAAATAGGTTTATATAAAATTTTCACATATATAGAAAGTGGAATGAAATTGGGTTAACAAAAAGTCACTCATTCTAGTGAGGAGTGGGGAAGAAAGGAAGGGATTTTCAGGTCTCAATTTATGTGATTTGAGTCAAATTAATGAAACTTAATCTAACTCAGCAGAGATCAGTGATACCGACACAAGGTCAGTCTTACAGTATTTATCTTCTCATCCTTAGCCACATTCCCAATGGTTTCATAATTAAAAGGCAAAATATCGAGGCAAAAATACTCTGTCTCTGTCTTCTCAAATAACAGTGCCTAGTACAAATGTACAAAGTATCCTTTTTCTTATTCTGAGTATCCTGGCCATTTTTATAAACTCAAAATAGGCTTAAATATCAAGACCTTCTTTTAAAAACGCACCACCTCCAGATCCACCCATCTATATGTACAGAAACTACTAGGCGAACATGATCCCAGAGGTAAGACAAAAAAGCATCTGCTATGTAGGGCACAAGGCTAGATGCTAAGCGGAACACAAAACTGTCTAAAGTGTACTCCGACAAACTGAACAGAACCGGAGATTGGAGAATATGGAAATAATTTGAGACTACAGACTTTTGGTTTGTTTTTTGTTAATAAATAAAAAAAACTATAAGTATTGATACTAGTTTATGCAGACCCATTCAAAAAAATCTAGTAATAAAAAATCCAATGGATAGGTGAAAAAAGACAGAAATTTAGATCGAGAATAAGGAAATTCCATCTTCTTTAACAAAAGCAGCCCTGGAATTCTGAAGGTTAGTACTGACACAATATTCTGCAAGACTAGCAAGGCCAACCCACAACCCCAGGACCATCTCTTACTGCCATTGAGACGCGCAGAATAATGTGTGTGTAGGAGGGAGGTGCAGGTGCTCCTGCTCTGACAGACTTATATCATCATGGCACATGGGCCTGTGCCTGGATTCCCCAAAGCTTAGGTAAAACAAAGCTGTGGCAACCATTCAAAAATTTCAGTAAATGCAAAGGAAACAAATATTAGAATGTATCTAAATGGTCTCCTTGATCATGCTTTTTTCTCTTACACTCACTCACAAATCCCAGCCCATTTCACAGCAGATCTCAGGCAGGATTTGACCTAGTATTTCTCTTCCCAGCTACCTCTAACATCAACCATCTTGTATCTTCCTAAACATTGTACCTGTATGATGTTCAAAACCCCAAAGGGCGCACAGAGGCTAATGTCCAGGCATCTTAGATGTATTAAGAAAGAAGGATACGGTCATTCTGAATTTGTCTCAAGTCTAAAGTTTTGGCTATTTTGAAAGAAATACTCAGTGTTTTCAAGCATACAGAATAATTCAAATTAGGCCTAAGTTTAACTCACCTATTTATCTCTATAAACACAAAACCATGTTATAATAATAAATATATATAATATGTATACTATTATACTACATGCTTATCACATATAAGTACGTATTGTACATGATTATAAGCATATATGAGATAAGCATGAATTATTCTATATACTTGAATTTTATTTTCATTGCATTTCTCTCAAATTACTCAAAGTCTAAGTTGTTATAATTTGGACTGGCCTTCCATGGGGTACCAACAGTACTTGCATCAATCTTTAGAAAGAATGCAGACAAATAAACAAGTAGATGTAAATGTTCCTTAGTCGATATAAATGATCTGCAGTTAAGATGCCACTTACTTGGCTGCAGATAGTTTCTGTAATACAGGCTGAATATCCCTTATCCAAGATGCTTGGGACCAGAGTGTTTCAAATTTTGAAATTTTTCAGATTTTGGAATATTTGCATTATACTGGTTGAGCGTCCCTAATTCAAAAATCTAAAATCTGAAATACTCCAGTAAGCATTTTCCTTTGAGCATCCTGTTGGCACTCAAAAAACTGGATTTTGGAGCTTTTGGGATTAGGGATAATCAACCTGTATTTAAGGGTATATAAAAAGAACTATGCTCTAAAATAACTATTAATTTGTACTAAGAAGAATTTCAACTCATTCCATCTGAATTACTGCAAATTCTGAATTAGTGAATTAATAAAGCTGAATAGTACGTGTTATTAGTTTGAAAAATTGCAAAGAATTTAGAACCCAAACACCCCTGAAATGACACTAAAAAGCCAGTTTCTCTGGCTTCAAATTTTATAATGTAAACGACTTCAAAAGTGAAAATTGAAATGAATTCACTGAAATACTATGAAATATACTAAAAAGGATATTGCTTTTTTTTAACATAAAATATATCTGCCAAAATATATTAAACCCTTATTTTAGCCTTAAAAGAAATTCTCATATTAAAAAAAAATCAAAATGTTAGTAGGTCAGCTGAAGTTAAAAGTAGTCTTAGTGGTGGCTATTAAAAATTCTAGAGACAGAATTAGAACTCTTCCCTCTTACCACCCACATAGTTTCCATGGGTCTGGTCTGGCAAGAAAATTCTTCACACTGCCATGTTTTAGGCGACAGAAGCATACATTTTTAAGGCTAAAGTTTCCCCTCAAGCTACATAATAGGGCAGAAATGAAGTATAAGAATCAGTAGTTCTTTACCATTTTTATATCATGGTCTCCTTTTAGAATCTCTTAAATGCTATGCACCCTTCTCCCCCCAAAAAGTTCACATATGCACAAACACACAAAATGTTACATACAACTTCAGAGGATTCACAGACCTCCTCCACTTCACTCTGCTTGGGTAGAGAGAAGTTCTCATGACAATCTCAAAACAGGTAAAACTTCAAAACCTGTATTTTTTATGTCCAAAAGATTGTTTTCCTTCTTTCTTATTACCTTTAGTGTAATTTTCTCTATTTTCACCAACTATGCCTGCTGCCATTAGAAACGAGAGTTACTCTTCTATTACTCATGACTATCTTTTAGACCAGAGGTCAGCAAACCTTTTCTGTAAAGGGCCAGATGGGACGGACATATTTTACGCTTTGCAGGTCACTCAGTCTCTATGGCAACTACTCAACTCTGCTGTTGTAGTGCAAATGCAGCCATAAACAAATGGGTGGGGCTGTGTCTCAATAAAACTTTATTTACAAAAACAGGTTAGCCTATAAGTCATAGTTTGTAAATTATTGGAAAAGAGGAACAAATTCAACAACTCTACAAGGAAGCAAACAGACAAATACAACTAGATCCCTAACTTATACCATCCCTAAAATAATTTCCAGAAGAATTAAAGATCTAAATAAGAAAAGTCAAACTTTGCAACTTTTAGAAGAAAATAAAGGAGAAAGAATGTTTATTTTACTAAAGGAGGGAAAGATTCCTTATTGGGGGGAAAAACCCCACAAAGTGTAGAGGAAAAAAATCAAGTATTTGGCATTAAAATCAGAAATTCCTGCACAATAAACAACTATAAAAAAAGTTAAAGGACAAGTCACAGGCTACAAAAGCTATGTGTAACACAAATGACCAAACAATTAGCCTTTGAATACTGAAGAAGAAATACTAAGAGACATATAGCTCAACAAAATAGGACATGTATGTTCATACAGGCAATTCAGACAAGAAAATGAAGAGTTAATAAACACATCAAAAGATGTCCAACTTAACTCATAATTAAGGAAATGCAAATTAAAATCACAATGAGATACCAGTTCATATTCATGAGACTGGCAAAAAATAAAAATTCTGATAACAACAAGTGGCTACAAGGATGTGGAATACTCAGGATTATGCAATGGGTATGTTTACAACTATACAATAAGTTTAAAATCTCTCAATAGAAAAATAAACAAAAAATTCAAAGAGGTAAAATTATATATCAAAATCATTTCCAATTCTCTTTAGATTAGCCTCTGATACTGTGATTCCAGCCAAAGACATGAATTTTGCTATTTGACAAAAGAATTCAGCTTGCCATGACAAATTAAATCATTTCTCGTATCAATAAAATCTCATATACTGCTTGCAGATATAGTGCAAATTCCACTCCTAGAAATACAATAGAGAAACTCTTGTATAGGTGGCACTGTCTACCGTAGCACTGTCTGTAACATCCGAAAGACAAATAAAAACTTGGAAACCTAAAAATGTAGATGATGGAAAAACAAAAATACACTGTCCTATATTTATTCACTGAAATGTTATACAATAGTTAACATGAATAAATCAAAATTAAAAAAATGCACCAGATGGATACACTTTAAAATGTGGTATACAGAGCATGGTTTTTTCCCTCCTGCTTTTTTTTCAAACTGGAAAAGAATGTATAGAATGACAGATAAATGGCAAAAACTCTTAATGTACCACATGCATATGTGCACACATATGTTATAAAAGAAAAAAAAAACATAGGTAAGGAGGATAAAAATCAATCCTGGGAGAATAGTTATTTCTGAGGAAGAAGAAAAAGAAATGAGAGAGGGTAGGGAGGAAATGGTCTTTAATTGTCTCTATAATATCACTGCTTTTAATTTTTTTAAGAAAAACTAGGGTGGTCGGTCACGGTGGCTCACGCCTGTAATCCTAGCACTCTGGGAGGCCGAGGTGGGTAGATCGTTTGAGCTCAGGAGTTCGAGACCAGCCTGAGCAAGAGCGAGACCCCGTCTCTACTAAAAATAGAAAGAAATTATATGGACAGCTAAAAATATATATAGAAAAAATTAGCTGGGCATGGTGGCACATGCCTGTAGTCCCAGCTACCCGGGAGGCTGAGGCAGAAGGATTGCTTGAGCCCAGGAGTTTGAGGTTGCTGTGAGCTAGGATGACGCCATGGCACTCTAGCCCGGGCAACAGAGTGAGACTCTATCTCAAAAAAAAAAAAAGAAAAGAAAAGAAAAACTAGGGTATTCTTAAGAAAAGATTAGAAAAGTGAAATTTTTGCTTATTTCCAGGTAAAGATGAAAGACTCCCTTAACACTTAATTGTAAGATTCTCCATATTCACTAATTCTTTTTCACCACTGACACCAACAAAGGCTAGAGCTCTCTTTCCCAGTGCCATTCCCAAGGGGTCCTGACAGGTGCTACCATACCACCGAGAATCCCAGAAAGGCTTGCCCAGATTTTAATGTTTGCACTAATGATTTGGATACGTTTTCCAAATGCACAAATTTTGGCTGCAAACACAATTAAAAGCCCTGCAGTCTACAACCAGTTGGCAAGCAGGCTGGCAAAGACTCATTTCAGCCTATCAGGTGGGAAAATGAAAATGCATGGACTCTATACCCAAACATTACAGCATACGTTCACTGTAAAGTGCAGTCAGAAATCCAGATTAAAAAAGGTTTTCTCAAGGGCACAGAAATAACAGAATGGAGAAATAAAACAATACCAATGTCAATAAGTCCCAATTACTCCATAAAGACAAATATTACCATTACACAAGGATTATGCAACGAGTATGCTATAAGTATACAGTAAGTTTGAAATGCCTCAATAAAAATAAACGAATTCAAAGAGGCAAAATTATATATCAAAATCATTCCCAATTCTCTTTAGATTAGCCTCTGATACTGGGACTGCGTGTCCCAGTCTGGCTCCATGGCCAGAAATATGAAATTAGCTACTTGATAGAAGAATTAGCTTGCTATGATAAATTAAATGATTATTCTTATCAATAAAACTTATGATTCAAAAATCGTCATTATTTTAAATACCAAATAGATTAGACTATTATAACCCTTTGGGCCAATTTTAGTCTTTCTTTAATAGTTCCAAAATCAATAAAAGTCTAAATTGTGGACAAATTTGAGTCATTAAATGGCCTTCACAGAATAAAATCCTTAATTGATTAATGATCTCAGGGTGTCTATCGCCATCTAGTGAACAATCACTTCAATTACCACATCAGGCACTTGACAACTGATAAGTTTTTCTTCGTGGTTTAAAAATATACATCCACTCAGTGCTGTAGGCTTGCCCACTTTCTTTTTTTTTTATGACTTTCTACACATACATTGAGAACAAACACAAACGCAAGTGGTATTTGTATAGATTTACTTTTGAGTGTCTATCAGTGAAGTTTCCACATTACTTCTCTGAAATACTGACTTCATTATTTTTAAATAACTTGCACACTGTGAGCTCCTTTACACAATTCCTTAACCATTAACTAATTCCTCTACCCATATATTGAGCAATTCAAAATCATGGAAGAGTTTAAGTGTGAAAGGTCACATCTGTGAAAATACAATATTGCTACCCATCTGACACAACTGTTAGCATCTTTATTACAAACCTGTTTTTAAAAGTACAATTAGTAATTACTGAGTACGCTAGCAGCCATAATACATTTGATTACAGAAATTATTAGGTCACCAGAGCCAAACCTGCACGATTCCAACAAAACTGAGCAAACATAAAATCAACTTAAAAAGAAAGGAAGAAGGGGCCTCAAGGCCTCCCCAGCTTATCTATTAATCCATATCCAAATGTAAAATTTTATAATCTTGTGCAATGGTAACCAGGTTTCCTTCTCATTAATTCCACTTGAACTTTCATTTATCCTACAAAGACTTTAAAAGCAAACAACTTGTAGGATCTTCAGGTTACTATTAATATATCATTTTGTCCACTCTATCTTATTACCAAAAATACTAGTGTAATAAGTTACAAAGGTATTCCAAAATCTCAGCAAACTGACTCTCATTTTCACTTCCCTCCTCCTATGTCTTTAATAATTGTGAGACATGTGAAAACCACAAAGAATTAACAGAATATAGAGAAATGCTAGCAAACTCAAAGATGGCCACAGTTCCATCCACCAGTACTAATAATTATGACCAATATTTTAACAATCATTTTTATTTTAGGAAATAATATCTGTAGGTGGCTTTGGATCTTCTAGAATAAGATTTCCAGGGAGCAACTGTGTAATTATTATTTCTCATTAACCTCAAATTACTTTTTTTTTTTTTGAGACAGAGTCTTGCTCTGTCACCCAGGCTAGATAGAGTGCAGTGGCATCATCGTAGCTCACTGCAACCTCAAACTCCTGGGCTCAAGCGATCCTCTTGCCTCAGCCTCCCAAGTAGCTAGGACTACAAGCACACACCACCGTGCCCGGGTAATTTTTCTATTTTTAGCAGAGGGGGGTCTGGTCTCGCTCTTGCCCAGGCTGGTCTCGAACTCCTGAGCTCAGGCAATCCTCCCACCTTGGCATCCCAGAGTGCTAGAATTACAGGCATGAGCCACTGTGCCTGGCCGACCTCAAATTACTTTAAAGGCCTACTTTTCACAGTTGTTGTACTAATCATTATTTGTGGGAAGGAGCAAAGGGACAAAAAAAAAGGGGGAAGTAGAAACAAGGAATTTAAATCACGTGTGATTATTTCTAGATTTGTCTGAAATTCTTTGTTTTTTAGTGGGGAAAGCAGAAGTTTTTATGTTATTTAAAGATTTATTATTGCTATATTTTATACAACAGAAAAATAAAAATTCAGTTTAAACTCCCTATTAAAAAAATACAGCTAAACGAAAATATTGCCCTTAAAACACAATGGATTAGGGGAGTGGGGGAGATCACTGGACAAATTTGGGGCTTATCATTATCAACAGTGCCCTTTTAAGCTTGTGGATTTCTGAGCCAATGCAAAAAAATGTAACAACAGGGATTTCCCAACAGCAAGAGGCACTCTCCAAGGGAGTAAATTGTCAACTATTGCCTCTCGTGAGAAACTTAAGAGTAACCTTGATCCAATCTCAATAGTCAACCCATGTATTATCACCCAGTTGGGGCATAGCGAGTGCATTTCCTAATACAAAAATAAGATGGTATTCTATCAGAAGCCACTGGATACACATACAAAAATAAAATTTAAATAACTTTGAAGTAAACTTAGCCTAAGAAACTGAAAACATCCTTCCCTCACTTCAACTAACCCCTAAAACACCTATATCTTTTTCATGTAAAAAAGGCCCATGTCTTGAGAAGTGTATCGAAAAATATGATCTTCCAGGAATAAGAGGCAGAATATAAAGCAGAACCACAGTCATGAAAGACACTGAGATGGAGAGAGACCTAATGGAGTCAAAGACTTAAATCAGGAAGATATGGAATCATATTCAAAATAGCCACTTATATTTCACCTCTTTTAGGCTTAGCTTTCTCATCTTCAAAATGGGAACATTATTACCTATATCAAAGGATTCTTGTGTGGTTTTAATGAAATAACACAATATGAAAGCTTCGAACACACTGCTAGTGTTGAACACATATTTTGCCCTTCCTCGCTGTGCCCCAAGCCATGTGTTTGAGACAGGGCTACCAACAGAAGAGTGACTCCGAACAGCCTGATGTTTTGTTTCACATACCAGCTAGATTTGCACTGTCCAATACAGTAGCCACTAGCCACATGTGGCTATTTAAACTTAAATTCATTAAAGAAATCTAAAAGTCCAGTTCCTCAACTAGTTGTCACTAGCCAGAAATCAAGTGCTCACTAGCCACCTGTGGCTAGAGTGCTGTATTGGATGGTACAGATGGAGAATATTTTCATCAACTTAAAGTTCTACTAGACAGAGCTGGTATGGACTCTACAGGGGTCAGCAAACTTTTTTTTCCTAGAAAAGGCCAGATAGTAAATGTTTTAGGTTTTGAAGGCCATGAAAGCCTCTATCTTGACTACTCAACTGTCCTGTTATAATGCAAAAGCAGCCATGGATGATATGTAAATGAATGAACTTGGCTCTGTTCCAATAAAACCTTATTTACAAAAATAGATGGCAGGCTGGATTTGGCCTGTAGGCCACAGTTTGCCAACTCCTGTTCTGAAGTATTTGGAGTCCAGACCCCCAATACAACAAGCATTTTGCCCATCACCACTAACTACCTCCTTTAAGACTGAGCAGTCTTAAATTTACTGACAGACAATAGTTTAATGGAGTTAAATGGAATTTTTATAACTATTCTTTTACAAATTAAGAAAAACCCATGCACATAGTACTAAAATAGATGAAGCTTACACTGTTCAGTAAGTGACAATACCTAAAATCTGTTTGTTGTCTGGCCCATCTTACTAAAGCCAATAACTCTCAATCAGTAACTCTAGTCCTGACAATATTCCTGAAATTCTAGATCTATACACCCAACTTCCTACTTATTATGCCTAGAGATCTATTATTCATGTCAAAGACAACACATCCAAGATAGAACTCTTTCCCAGATTTCTCCATCTTAGAAAAAGGCTCCACTAGCTATCCTCCCGATTTCTACCTTTCCTTCACACTCCAAGCTAATCCATCAGCAAAAAAACTAACTCCCTTATATCATTTAAGTCTTATTCATGTCATCTCCTCAAAGAAGACTTCCCTGACCAGTCTAAACTAGCCATCTAAACATTCTCTAGCCCACCACCCTGTTTTAATTATCCGCAGAGCATTTACTTCTATCGTATTTTTTTGGTTATTTCTTGTACTTTATTCGCTTTTTTATAGTCTGTTTTCCCAAACTACCTTCACCTCACCCCTTATCCCCACCCCATATCCCACGCTTGGTAAAATGTTAAGCCTCATGATAGCAGGGACCTTTTATGTCTTGCTTGACACTCTATCCCCAGTACCTAGAACAATGCCTGGCACATAGTAGATGCTCAATAAACACACACATGCACACAGATAAATTAATGAATCCTTATTTAAATGCCTATTTGTCTCAAACTTGTCCTAAGAAAGGGGTACTGTACTTGAAGCAGTATAACTAGATAACAAACTTGGCTCTCCCACACTATCACATGTATAGTTAAAAATACTATCATATTTAGAGATGTGAATGCTATTATGCCATTTACCTCCCTTCCTTTGTATGTCACCAAGGCAGCCAGTGGTTTGGCGTAAAATCTGCTGAAGGAAAATCCCAGGCAACCGTACATACTGTTCGCCGTGAGCTTCAAAGCCTTCTGTCGAATGTCATACTGCAGACCACACAAGGGCAAAAGACAAACAACAATACTTGCAGATACTTAAGTATTATATTGGATGTCTTTCTAGATCACCAATGAGAAAGTAAAACCCTCAATATCCCTTAAAAAAAAAAAAAAAACTCTTAACATACTCAGTTCATCCTTCTGGATGCATGACTCCGTAACCCCCTGAAAGCAGGTAAACAGACTCTAAAGCTCCCAAGAGTCAAAAAGATCTCACTCAGATATGGCCTTTACAGGTAAAAAAGTACCTTCCATTGAGGCACTCTAGTATTTTTGAATGGTTACCTACCTACAAACTTAAAAGCACATGTATTTACCCACAGCAGCCTGTTTATTCCATTCCTAAATAATCAAATTCTAAAAGCTGAGACTGTCACTCAGATGTCACTTAGTAAAAAGATATACCTGAAGAACAAGGTCTGGATTTAAATCTGGCTGTTTCATTAGCTGTTTGACTTGTTTTCTCCGCTCTACCAGTTTCCGGATCTCTCTGGGCAAAATGCCCATTTCTAAGCTTGGATCTGGCAACTCAGGGATCCGTTCTTGCTCTCCAACCTAATGAACACACAACAGAAATTTCATGCAAATCAAACTTTCATGAAATAAATTCCTAAAATAACATTTTGTGGGAGCTTTACCCCATGATCACATCTTGAATACTTTCTTGTATAAGTAAAGGTCAATAATGCATGGGTAGTATAAGAAAGAGCTGAGAGGGTTTTAGAAGAAGTTAACATCACCCTCTTTTCTCCCAATTCTATCAGCCTGTCATTCCCAATCTCCCACCCCTGTAGTAACTCACAAATTTAGATTTCATTTAAAGGGATTAATTTTTACACATACTATCCTCTCTCCAACAAGCCTGGGGAGCAACACATCTGGGGAAATAGTTTTTAAAATACAAACATTGAGACAGACCTCTAGGATTAAAAAAGAATAACCAGCAGCTAAACTACTGTTTTAAATCATTCTTACTACCAAACAAAATGCTATAGAATTTTAAAACTATGGAGAATAATAGCAATTATTATAAATGCTTTCGACTACAAATAAAAAGCTAAATACTAAATCAGCAAACTTCTTTTAAGAGCTTGGAGCACATTTAAATAGGCCATGACACTTCTAAAAATTAATACATATATATTCCTTAGCATTTATATAGTATCTTTTACCTATAAATTCCTAGTACAATTGGTAGAAGAACAACAACATTTTAGAAAAGCAACCAGCAGTCTTCTTATATTAAAATTTACAGCAGGGAAAGCATTAGACCACTTTTCTCAAGTCTCCATTAATTCTATTAATAAGTTGCAAAGAAAGCCAGGCACATTTGCCCTTTCAAAGGTTCAGAATTAAAAATAAACCTCTTGGCTTAGAGTACGTCAAGTCAATGCCATTTGATAACCCAGTCTTTATAAACTATCTGATTTTATAAATATCAGTATCTTCAAATGAATACTCTTATTAAAGTAACACGGACCTATTGTTTTCCAATATAGTAGATGATGATAGCACACCTATTAAAGAGATCTTGGTACACATTCCATTTTATTTATAGCAACTATGGATGTCAGATAAAAAGTAAACTGAAAGGATCTAGAGTCAGGAAATTTACAATCAACTCCAAGTTCTACCACCACTACCTGTGTGATACTGTTTTGAAGACCAAATGAGGTACTGTGCATGAAAATATATAGTATTTCTTAGATAACCTCTAAGGTCTCATCCAACTCCAAAATGATTCTATTATATTTCCAGAATCCAAAACTGGAAAGCTCAAATAAATAAAATGGTGGTAGAAAGGGGTTGGAGGCCAGGGGCTGGATAATGATAATTATCACAACGCTGGCACAGTAGCAGGACAGAGCTCAAAGAATATTCATCAAATGCAGTCACTACCTTTTGAGGATGTCTACTCAATACCTTCTCTGTAAAATTATCCTCTAGTGCCACAGAAAGGCCCATCCTTAGCAGCCAGATTTGTATTCTGAGTTCGCTCCTGTGGTCACAGGTGATGGGGACCAGGGGTGCTGACTGACCTAGGCAAGCCTATCAGATTCTCTCTTCTGGGAATATGAAATTGGGACTGAAAAACAGCTCCCAAGCATGTGGTTGGGTGTATGATTCCATTTATATGAAATGTCCAGAATACACAAATCTATACAGGCAGAATGATTAGTGGTTGCCTAGAGCTAGGAGGGATAGAGATATTGAGGGAGGTGACAACTAAAAGGTTTCCTTGGGGAATAATGAAAATGTCCTAAAATTGATTGTGGTGATGGTTGCAAACTCTGTGACTACACTAAAAGCCACTGAACTTCATACTTTAAGTAGGTGGATTATATGATACATGAATTATACCTCAATACAGCTGTGTAAAAAAAGGCACAGAACCTGAGCCTCTTTCTATCCTTCTCCTTTTTTGACCTCTAAGAAAGGACATGATTAGTGTATCCTTTAAGAGGAAAAACTAAACTGCTAACCTCTTTGGTTCTCTTCCTTCTTTAAGCAATTCTTTAAACCTCAATCTCAAGAGTCTCAGGTTGAATACAAACCTCTGTAACTTTCTGTGCCTCTGAAGCAACTCTTTGTACTGTCGTAAAACAAATGTTAAATTCCTGTATGATGGACGGATATAAACTGTTGAAGTCCAGAAGCAAAATGAACTTATCATAAAAACCTGAAATAAAAAAGCCATATAATGTCATAAAAAGTCTAAAGAAAAGCAGAGTTGTCAAACATATTAGAAGCACTATATCATGAAGTATATTAAAAATTACACACTATCCAGAGCTTTAAGGCAGAAAAAAAGAGAGTCAACTACCACTCCAAAAAATGACTTGGATTAGAGTGAAAACCCAGATCAGAAAAGAAGAGGGAGGAAACGATCCTGCCTCTCCTTAAAACCAGCTACAACTAGTCCTTTCCCTAGCAGTCCCCAAAGCACACCATTATTCTGGGCAAACACCTTCCCATATCAATTATTTTAGAGAGGTGTCACATCCATTCCAAAAAAAGTTGTTAAATTCTCAAAGCAAGTATTCCCTCCCACCTATTCTCCCACTCGCACCCAAATAAAAACCCCAGTGAGTAGTTTACATATATATACTTTTTTACTATTACACCTTCAAAGAATAAAATGGACATCCCATTCACCTGTACACAAACTGCTAGAAATCAAACAAGAGCCTATATATATATATATATATATATATATATATGTCATCAGTGGAACAATCCACCTGTTTTACTCACAACAGGTGAACAGAAAGCTACTATAATGTATTTCTGTAGGACATTTACAAAGAGTTACCTTCACCTTGAGAAGAAACAAAAATAAATGTCAGCTACTAAGACAGTAATCACTGCAAACATATATTGATAGCTTAGTCTGTGTCAGGCACTATACTAAGTAATCACTTTTAATCCTTAAATCCCTGTATGGCAGATATTATTCTTACCTCCATTTTATGGAAGAGGAAACTGAGGCATACAGAGGTAAATAGGCAGCCCAAGATCACATAGAATTCAAACCCATATCTATCTAACACCAAAGTATTGCTGCTCTATTTCGTTACAACCAATAATAAAATTGCTTTTGTCAAAAATGTCTCCTACTCAGAGTTCAAGTTAGTTGATAAAATTCACATTAATTCCTGTACAACAATGTGAATATACTTAACACTACTACTGAACCATACACTTGAAAATAGTTAATATGGTTTTTTAAAAAAGATTCTGTGTACCATAAAACATCTTCTTTGCCATTCATGACAACAGGGAAAAGTTATTCTCCTGTTAAAGTTAAATTGGTGGTTACTGTATGCACTTTTTTTTTTTTTTTTTTTTTTTTTTTTGAGACAGAGTCTCACTTTGTTGCCCGGGCTAGAGTGAGTGCCGTGGCGTCAGCCTAGCTCACAGCAACCTCAAACTCCTGGGCTCAAGCAATCCTCCTGCCTCAGCCTCCCAAGTAGCTGGGACTACAGGCATGTGCAACCATGCCCGGCTAATTTTTTCTATATATATTTTAGTTGGCCAGATAATTTCTGTCTATTTTTAGTAGAGACGGGATCTCGCTCTTGCTCAGGCTGGTCTCGAACTCCTGATCTCGAGCGATCCACCTGCCTCAGCCTCCCAGAGTGCTAGGATTACAGGCGTGAGCCACCGTGCCCGGCCTGTATGCACTTTCTTTAATTCTGCTATCCAACTGAACTGGTCCTGGCACACTGGGCAGAGGCAGAGCCCACCCTCAGAGAGTGACTGAAAGACGACAGAGGTGCTCCTACAGGACAAACAGCTATCTATATACTGGATCAGGTGTTGGCAAACTACGTGCAGATCAAATCCAGCCTACTGCCTGGTTTTGTACCACCCATGAGCTAATAATAGTTTTTACATTTTTAAGTGGTTAGAAAGAGTAAAAAAACAGAATAATATTTCATTATACATGAAAACTATGTGAAATTTAAATTTCAATGTCCATACATAAAATTTTATTAGAACAGCAAAAAAAAAAAAAAAAAAAAAAAATCACATTAATTCCATGCCAGGTGACTAGCAAACAAGATTTTCACATGAACAAAAAAGATAAAAATAAGGTCATTATGAAAACGATTTGCTGACCTATAAGATATAATTCAGGTCTTCTATCTCAAGCCTCGTTCTACATTAAGAAATTCCTTAACACCAGGGGCAAACCAATTTGCTGCCCAGCCTTACCAACTTTGGGATCCAAAACCAAGCCTCCAGCATAAGCTGCTTTCTTACGGCCTTTCTTGTATTTATTGGTATCTCCATCAATTTCTTCATCTTCATCTCCCTAATATCAAATGGAAAGATAACTTCACCAGCCACAAACTAATTAACTAATTAAGAAGTTTTATGATTCCCTCTTTTCCAGTTGCAATACTCAGTTCTAATAAACGTTATTTACTTTAAGTTAGTGGTCCTACCTATGAAGATAGTTATTGCAATATGTTCATGAATCCAAATGAATGCCAACCATGGTGGTTTCCTAAACAAATACTATTATAGATCTCTGAGTTAAATATGCAAATTCTATTTTTAAATGTTTCCGAATTCATAGAAATTTCATATTTTTAAATCAATGATTAAAAATATTTTTCATATTATAAAATTTGAGATTGTCTTAAATTGACTAACATTCATGATGTAAAAACACGAAATATCATTATTCCCATTATTAATAAGGACACCATAAAATAAGTACATCCATATACTGAAAATCCATTCCTAAGTAGTTTATTAATAGCCAACACTCAATTCCTCAGCAGAACTTGGCCCTCTAAATTAATATACTCCCTATACCAATTTTGATAATGTGCATAAAACAAGCAAATACAAGAATTACATTTTAACATTCAATTCCCATTCTGAATCAATTACTATCAGTGCTAGTGACGGAGTTCCAAAGTGCCGGAGGCCACTTCAGAAACCTGACTGTGAAGACCTTAACCACACTAGCACAGAAAAATGCAACAGAAAAATAAAAGTTCACAGGTTAAAGGAAATAAAAAGTTTAACTGGCATTTAACTTTGGCTAGGGCTATGGTGGCAAAGTATAGTCACCCATCGGAGAGATCTAATGCCTCCCTCAAAGAATTTCATATTTTAGAAATAATTTTGTCTGTACAAAGAAAAGTAGAAAAGGAAACAACCACACAAACACAAGGGAATAAACTTGATATGGTTTCTACAGCACACAGGGGATTAATTACTTTGGAAGCAGGTGTTAACACAGCAAAAAAGGGCTATCTAGGTAATAAAAAGGGGGGGATAATAAAAAGCAAAATACTATACAATTTTGGACCCACCAGTTTTTGCTGAGACTTTCTGAAAATCTGCTTGTCAGGCACAATATAGTTGTTTTCATAAAATGCATGAAGCAATAAGAACTCGTTACGTTCAGATCGTCCACCCATCAGCGTCCTGGACTATTAAATAGAATTTATTTTATAAATTTGCGCTCAAAACCACAATGAACAAAAGCAACTCTGAGTTGGTAAAATTTATCATAGCACCTCCTTCCAACTCTTTCAAAATAACAAGGCTGCTTTTTTTAAAAAAGGTACTAAATTATTTCTAACATTTTCTTTAAGCATTATAGTTAAAGAAGACAAAAACAACTTAAAATATTGACAATTTGGCTATTTCTTTACTGCCAAATGGACCATTCCATCAGACAGACACATCCAGATGTTAGAGAGAAGATCCTTATGTTTGCCCAAATTTCAACACACTGCACCTGGCATTCCTCCCCTTCTCTCAACCAGTTATTCCTTTTACAAAAGAAGCCCAGCTTTCAGAATCCAAGTTACTCATTTTATAAGCATGCATTTAGACTCATTATCATGTAACAACTACCCCAAGCAAACAGTGAATCCAACAGGAAATGCTTTTTCCCCCTTTCTAAGTTAAATTTACCATAATGTTCCCAGCGATGTTAGTGATCTGCAATGCTAATGGAAGAACATTTAGCTCACACATGATCTGCAAAATGAACCTGGCATCTTTCCAGGTGTGTTCCAACAGGTACAACAGATGAGAGGGTTCACTGTACAGAAAAGTAAGAATGAAACAGAATCAAGTAATTAAAAGAAACAATTATTATAATCAGAACTTCATAAAATATTACAAGGAATTTCAGAGCAATGGCACCCTAGCTTTGGAAATAATTTAAAATAAGGTCAGTATGTAACTACAAATTCACTCATACCGTTGATCCTAATGCCTTTCTTCAAAAAACAAAACAAAAAAAAATCCCATAAAAATAAAATCAAGTAATGTATTAACCACAAACCTGAAAGCTACCTACATCCTTTCATGCATTCCATCCAGGACGTATATATTGCATGCTTACTATATGCTAGGCATTGCCTGTGACCAAAACAAACAAAAATCCTGTCCTCATGGGGCTTATGTCCTCATGGGGAAGACATAGCATAAAAAAGAAAAAGAAATTAAATACATAAAATGTTATATAATGCTAAGTGTTAAGGAGAAAAAGTTAAGAAGCAAAGGGGATATTAAGTATTAGGGCAGAGACTGGAATTGTAGTTAGGGAACTGGGGAAGATTTCAATGAGAATAAAGACCCAGAAGAAGTGATGGAGCGAGTCTTATGGATGAATATCTAAGAGAAGAGTACCCCAGACAGAACAGCACACTCAAAGGCCCTGAGCTTAGTGTAAATCTGACACCGTACTTCAGGACCAGGAAGGAGACCAATATGCCCAGATCAGAGAGAATGATGGAAAGAGCACTGGGAGATAAGGACAGAGTTAATGGCATAGAGACACATTGTATAGGACCTTATAAGTCAAAATAGGACTCTGGTTTTTACTCTGAATGAAACAGAGTTATTAGAAGATTTTGAGCAGAGTACCGTTATCTAACTTAATTTTAGCAGGATAACTCTGGTGCAGACCACAAGGGAGCAAGGGCAAAAGCAAGGACATGGGTATATAAACCCTGTAATCCAGGGGAAAGAGGATGGTGGCTTGGACCAGGGTGGGTACAACAGAAGTGAAAAGAAGTGGTCAGATATAGATATATCTAGAAGATAGAGCTGACAGGATTCCCTGATGGATCTACTGTGGGATGTCAGAGAGAGAAATCAAGGATATCTCAGTGGTTTGGGGCTGAGAATGACTTTGGAGGCTTCCAGCAGCAATGGAAAAATAACAATTGTCATTAATTTAGTAAGGAAAGACTACAGGAAGAGTCAAGGGTAGAAGATCAAAAGCTCAGTTTTGAACAAGCTGAAGGTTCATATTAGATATCAAGTAGAACAGGCAAGTGGAAACAGTGAGTCTGGAATTAACGGGGGAGGTCTAACCTGAAAATACACAGGAAGGAGGCATCAGTACCCACATGGTATTTAAATTCCTAGACTCCATGAGATCACCTAGAGAAGGAGCAGAGTCAGACAAGAGAAGCAGTCCAAGGAAGGACTCAGGAGAAACTAGCAGGAATGAATGAGAAATGGCCAGAGGAGTAGAATAAAGAAATAAACAAGCAATATCTCTAAATAACTTAATGATTGTTCAGTTTTTCTAGTTCTAAAATATCTATACTAATTCCTGAATAAACTAATCAAGAGTAGAAATATAAATTTCCTATCAATTTCCAAACTACTATTAGGAAACATCAAGATAGTATTAAGACAGGTGAAGGAGATGGAGATAAACTGATCAAATCAGAATAATTCAAGAAGCAAATTAGTTTCAATTATGAAAGTAATGGAGATGGTGGTACTGACATGAAGACAGACAGCACCACCAGCTCATATGCCTCCAGCCTAAGGACAGTTCTGGTGTCCTGTTGTTGCTATTGTTATTAATTTCAAGAAAGACGAATTCTGAAAAATCCAGGAGCATACCTGAACATATTTCGTACATTTTCCATTGGGATTACAACCCTTTCAGTTCTCAGAATCTGTTGAACAAGTTCAGACAAATGGTAGCTTTTACAACGAATCAATTCCTTTGCTGCAATTTCCACATCACATATCATTCGGCCACAGGTAGCATTTCTTTCACCAAATCCACTCCGGCCCTATAAGATGAGGACAAAAAGCAAACCCCATGAAAGAGCAAACATTGAGGACATTTGGTTCTAATCTACCTTGAAGCTGGCTCAAAAATTACAGTGATGAAACTCTCATTCTTCCATTTATCAATCAAATATTTTTGAACATTTACTATGTATCTGATACTGTTCTAGGCACTCAGGATACAGCAGTGAACAGAAAAGATTCTTGACCTCATTTATGACATAAAATTAAAAACAGACATCATAAACAAGAAATTACATAGTTTTACAAGGTAATAAGTATATGGAAAAAGGGAAAAATAGAGCAAGGTGAGGAGGAAAAGGAATTTGGGGGACTGCATCTTAAATAGGGTGGTGGGATAAGACCTTACTGAGAAGATGCCATATAAAGAAAATATTGAAGGGGGTAGAGTTAGTTAAGCAAGTATTCAGATGAAGTGTTAATAACAACTCTACCACCTTAAAGATACGAAAAGAAACAAGAATAATGGCCCCAACTGTGATCTATAGCAACAGAATACTGGACAGCATTATAAAAGGTACAGGTACAGATTCCTAATTTCTCTGATGAGGCATCACATCCACTCTATTTATAAGCTTTAAGTAAAATAAGATTTCAAGCATTGTGTAGTATCAGGTTTAGGAAGAAGGTGTTCCGCACCAAAACCTCGATACATGAAACAAGCAGGAAGAATGAAAAGTACGTAGTCCTTAAAAGAGTCAGACAGACCTGGGTTCAAATCTCAGTTCTTCCCCTTACTAGTTATATGATCTTGAACAAGTTACATTACCTATGTGAGAATGTCTATAAAATAAAATTGGAGTTGCTGTGAGAGGTCACTAACACAGAAAGCACTTAGCCAACTGCCTTCTTATACGTTCAACGTCAGCTCCCTTCCATTCATTCTTCCCATCTTCTTCTTGAAGGATAACATTCAATGATTTCTGAACCCTGCAACTTTGCTCTAACGGCTGTAACTTTGGGAATAACAAAGTGAAGGCAACATGAATGTACTGTCTTTGTTCACTAGATTCTAACCGAGGTTTTTACAAATAAAATGCTGAATTCAAAGGAAAAGATGTTTAGTGCCAAAGTTAAAATGTACTGAAATTCCTATCACAAGACAACCAATTCCTGCTTTTAAAAGTACAGTGTGTCCCCTGGTAGCTACCCTATATAAAAAAGCCAAATAAAGTAAGATTTTTAAGATTATTATTACCCCAAGCTTTGGCATGCTGGATCGCTTCAGTCGACCTATCTTGGACCAGTAAGGAACTTTGCACATATTGATTCTCTGCAGTAGTACTTCCAGTTCAAACCCATAAATATTATGACCCTAGCCAGAAAAAGAAGTCAGCCAATAATGTTATAACAAATGCAAATTAGAGGATTTATCTTCATATGCACAGAATTTCTTTGCCCTTTCTTTTTCTGGTCTCTAATTGAAGACAACATGCGCTTACCTCCGATTGGGAGTCCTTTCTTCTTCAGGAATTTATTCATCAGCAGCATTCATTAGCCCTGACATTAACAAGGCTGCTACGCAGATTGCTGGAATAAACTTTATTTCATCCTAATTGATGCAAGGTTCATACGATGTCTTTTAATTTGCAGCTCATGCCTCACAGTCCCAGAGGCAAATGCAAATTTAATGTCCCATACGTTTTACATTCTCAGTAAAAGCTATATTCAAACAATTCCATTTTGCTTCCTTAAAAATATAGATGCTGCCTGTGTTATATGACAGTTTACAAAAGAATTCTTAGAAAATTCAGGAACTGCATTTAGTTTCTTCTTAAAACACTGAATTCAAACACTACTGATTTAGATTTTTAATTGATATGCAACAAGATAAATATACAATACCACTGAATAATTCAAATAAGAAAGTTGTTAAAAACAAGGAAATAAAACTGTATAGAGTACAAAATATCTGAAAAATGCAACCAGATTTTTAATTTCCATAATAATAATTTCCAATTTCCAACATGTAACATGGTTCACATGCCTATGTTTATTAAAAATTAAATAACTCAGATCAATAAATGTTTACTTGTTATTAATTTTAATGAAAACTATATACCATTACTGAGAGTAGTCAAAATCATAGAAACATAAAGAACGGTGATTGTCAGGGGCTGGGGGAATGGGGAGTTAATGAGTACAGAGTTTCAGTTTTACAAGATGAAAAGAGTTATGGAAATGGATGGTCATGATGGTTGCACAATATTATGAACCCAGTTAATATCCCTGAACTGTACAACTTAAAAATCATCAAGATGGTTAATTTTATGTTATGTGTATTTTACTACAATTTTATATATATATATCTCAATCACTATGTATTTATGGCAGTTTTGTCTATTAAATTAAAAGACTCAAAGGCCCTGAGAAAGTATCATCTCCAAATTATCATGCCTGGGATCAGGGACCCAAATTGATGTCAGAATTCCACCTTACATCTGGATTTCTCACACACAGACTTGGCTCTAACACCCTAAGCCTGGTCCGGGTATCCTAGGCTCCATGACATCTCCTTGGGGTGCAAGATATCATTATTGGAGACTGAGTGAGGGCCTAGTGCTGAGCCAGAGCACCACAGTACAGTACTGTGGAAGAATCTTCTTGGCATTTAAAGATGGGTACTGAAATATCATAAGGGAAGCAGGTGCAGAGATTATTGGTTACAATCCACAGGCTCTAAGGACATTAGCTATGCCATTGCCAGATAAGGTATCCAAGAGTGAAAATGAACGTAGAGAAGGATATGGCAAACATTTTTGCAAGGCTTCAATGTAACCAAATCACTGGTATCACATTTAAAATGCAGGCATTTATAGCCTGCCTTCCTCTGAAAAAACAAAATAAAAATATAATTTGATTGATCCATTAACCCAGTAAAGACAAATGAAGGGGTTCTACAGGCTACAAAGTAAGGAAAACCAGAAGATATACAAAGCAAAATGCTGCTCTTAGGAACTATGGCAAAAACAACTCAATGAATTATTAGCTCTCACTGTCTAATTGGGAGTGTACTGGGTCGCCAAGAGAAGAAAAAATTCTTAGTTCTAAGTTCTGAAAGGAATATGTCATAGAGATCCACTGAGCTCATAAAATTAAAATACTTAGTTCTGTGATTTGCATGAAACCATAAGAATTAATTAACTCCTATGACCACTATAAAATTGGGCGACTAAGCCAAAATTTTGGAGATACTAACAGTTTCTACACATTTAGTTATGTGCTGGTCTCTGAGTGTAAATAACTAGAGAATCCTAGCCTTCAGTGATAATTCTTTCATATTAAAGAAAAAAAAAAACTATCTTGCAGTGAGCTGGGATTTTTCCCCCTTTCTATTAGCAGAAAGTATAGCAATTCTCACCAGTCCATAGGGTCATTGTACTATGAAAAGATTCACTGCTGCTCAAAAGTACCAATTAAGTCACATCGAAAAGAACTAAGGAATGAAGAGCTTCCCGATGAAATGATCAAACATCCACTTACCACAATGATATCAGGATCAATTTTGTGAACTTTTGCAAGGAAAAAACCTAGCAGTGTTCTTTCTGTTGCAGCAACCTCAATCTTCACATTCTGTTAAATAAAAACAACCAGTTATTGACTCTTTATACTCAAGTGCTGTACCTTGGCTTCTTCTTCAATCAGGGTAAGACTTCCTAGGGTTAAAAGAAACCATCTTTTTAAAACTAAATGCAGCAGTGAAATTCCTGATTCTAGGTTTTTGCAGTAATAATTGCACAAAGTCTCTGAGGAGCTCATTCTAGTAATAAGCATGTGAATAAAGCAAAATTTTAAATGCTGAGCAACATCATGCAGAAAGTCCCTCCACAGGGACATGCTTGTACATTTGGACACATTTTAGAGCATATGAATCAGAATACCTATCAAAAACATTACTTACTTTCCTATATAATCCCTGGTAGACCTCACTGTTTATGTATTTCCCAAGCAAAGAAATCTCAAGGATTGTATAAACTAACCTCAAATGGTGGTATAAGAACTGATAAAAACGAAACTAGACTAAAAACAAACCTTATTTAAGAATTGTAAGTGTTTTAAGTATAAATAAAACCTATCATCGCACAAAACCCATCCTCATAAAAATTCTACTTGGATTACTGAATATCAATCAGGTATTCAAAAGATCTACCCTCATTAAAAATCTCTTAAAATGGACATTGGAGACTCAGAAACGGGGAGAGTAGGAGGGGGATGAGGGATGAAAAATTACCTACTAGGTACAATGTACCCTATTTGGGTGACAGGTACACTAAAAGCCTAGACCTCACCACTATACAATTCATCCATGTAACAAAAAACCATTTGTACCCCATAAATATATTGAAAAAGAAATCTCTAAAATGGAATTTGAGGGCTATACGTTTTCCACAACTAGGTTGGTTAAAAAATGTCAGTTTGACTCTAATGGAATTTTTCTAGGCCATTTTATTCCAATAGTAATTCAGGGCACTTCACAAATAATAGCCTAATCTAATAGCACTCCCCCCCCAAGTACTGGATTTCTCAAGCCAATTTAAAACAACATAAGTGGACCCTGATGAGGTAGCTAACTTTTTTCATTTTATCGAGCGAGAACATTAAACAACAAAACCAACCTACATATTTATCAACACCAGCATTTTATAAAAGAAACAACATACTCTCCAAAAAAGAAATTCTTTAGATTGAATACATTGACCTTTGTGAAAAACTCACTACATTATACTACTTTTTCCCACCATTTTATTAAGGACCTATGAAAACTTCTTCACAGAGCATACTGAGAGTTTAGAGATCACTGATCACTTTTAGCCAGCCCACATCAACCTTACCAATACATGGCTCTTTAACATTCACAGTATTCCCAACTTCATTTCGCTTCCCTCAAGCTGGGCCCAAAACAGTAATCACTGACCATGCATTTTGGAAAAGCTTCCAACTAAGCCATTGAAAGAGAGTTTGAGCCTATCCACCTACTAATATAGTGTAGAATCCCATTATTTCCAGGTAGTGAAACATTTAAATATTGTTAAATGTTTCTACTTTTCTATTTCTAATACATTTTAATGGGTTAATGCCATAGTCTAATCTAGCAGGAATAGACACAATAAATTAAAAACAGAACAGCCTGTTTCTACTAGTCCATACCATCCTCCTTTTCTTTCTCTTTCTAAACAAATAACGTGCTTCATATTTAAAAGGAATAAACAGTTTATTTACCTTTTTCTTAATGAGTTCTTTGAAAGCATATGGAAAAATACAGTCCACTGGTTTAGATACAACTGTAAAAAGAAAACAAAATTCCAACACTCATCTTAGTCTAATTTCAGGCACACATACTGCATGTTTCCAAATGGAAACTGTTCTAAATATAAATAAATTCCCCTCAATCCCTAAAGAATTAAGAGGATCGTCAAGTATTTCCATTGGTCATGTTGTTGGACCTCAAAAGAATAGCCAAGTACAGAACTCTAAGTCTCTATAATTATTAAAAGTGCTTTGATGAAACAATTACTATCCATTCATGTCAGAGTGGAGGATTTTAACAGCCTTCCCCAAAGAAAATCCCCCCCTACTACCAAAGCCTCAAGCAGCATACATTGGAGGAACTTAGTTCAACCTTCTCAGTCAGAAAAGTTGACCAAACCTTCCCCTATTACAACCCAAGTTCCTTGTCATACACAACAGCTGTTCGTACTTCCTCATATAAAAAATGAATAAGTGCATGTTGAAATGAGCTAATGCCTGATCTCTCGTACATATTTAACAGGCTATTATCATTTTGTTCCACATGTTCCACCCACGTAAGGGGTAAAACTTCACAACAATCACACCTCAGACTCCCTTCTCTGCATATTTCCTAGTCTCACTTTCCTAATACTTAAGAAACCAGACAGGAGAGGCTATACAAGTTAATCTCTGGTTCTGGGCTGAGAAAGATTCCAAGAAACATAATAGATAAATAGTATTATTTCTTTTTATTAGATAATAAAATGCTTATTTAACTGGCCAAGCTCTCAACATGGAATATGTCAGAATCCTCCTTGGAAAATGACTGATAAAACACATGTGCAACAATTCAATGGAACTGCTTCACCCATTGAATTTTATGCATGGCACAATGCTACTCCAATTTGATATTATTATAACTCCTCCCAAATAGGTAAACATTTACTTATTCCTTGGTGTCTTGCTTCACAGAAAACTTTGGCCAGGCTTCTATGATGGGCTTTTAGAATGACATCAGGAAAAGAAAATAGTTAAAGCCTAATTTTGACCCAGGGGAAAAAAAAAAACTACTCAACTCCAATAGAGTAACCATTGGAACAGAAAAAAAGATATCAAATTGTCTCCAAACTTCTGCCCTTAGAACAAAATAAACTAGCTGAATAGGAGACAACCAATCCAATAAAACTTAGTTTCCATAGGAAAAAAAACAAACTTCTTTAACAATATGGACTAACTACTCTTGAAAACAATTTTTGAAAAACAAGTTACTGATCCAACAGCTGGAGAAAAAATAAGAAAACTTAAATCAAGCCTTAGTAAACTAGCTTAAAAAAATACATACCACAGAAATGTGACTGAAAGGGAGGCTGTGGGGGTGCTTTATCCAATGCAAAATTGTGATGAATCAAAGCTGCTATAGCAATAATCTGCAAAGAAAGGAGGGAAAAAAATCACTTATCAGACATCTACTATGTATTCTGCATTCTCACCCAAACCACCAAGAATATTTAAAGATACACGTTTAGGTACCTATGAATGCTTTTAATTTATTATGAAAATATTTAAACAAATTAAAAAATAGACAAAATAATAAAACTGACTCCTACATACCCATCATCCAGTTTCAATTATCAACTCATCTATAGCCCTACCTACTTCCTGCCTCCCCCCAGATCATTTTGAAGTAAAACCCAGACCTATAATTTCATCTAAAATATTTCAGAAATATTTTAGAATCTCTAAAACAGGGTTTCTCAACCTTGGCACTGTTGACATTTTGAGCCACATAATTCTTTGTTGTGGGGCTGTCCTGTGCACTGTAGGATGTTTAGCCTCTACCCACTAGATGCCAGTATTTCCAACCCATGCCCCTATCCTTCCACTCCCCAAAGCCCCCCAACAGTGTGATAACCAAAATTATCTCCAGACATTGCCAATGTCCCCTTAGAGGCAAATTCTCACCCTGTTGAGAACCACCACTCTAAAAGATAAGAAGTTTTTAAAATGTAATCAATTATCTCACCTAACACAATTAATAGTGATTCCTTAAAATCATTAAATACTCAAGCAGAATTTGAATGTTCATGTTTTCCAATAATCTCAATTTTATAATGTTTACCAAATGAGGTCCATACTTTGCAGATCATTGACATGTAAAACTATAGGTACAACCCTGCCCCACCTGTCATTTCCCTGCAATTTATTTGTTGAAGAAACTCGGTCGTTTGTCCTATAGAGTGCCCCATAGTATGGATTCCCATAGTATGGCTTCTTGCTTGTATCCCAAAGAACATTTAACATATTCGTCTATCTCTGTATTGCCTACAAATTCAAAAGTCTAAAGGCTTGCTCAAAAACAGGTTCAATATTTTGGCAAGAATACTTTAGAGGTACTACTGATTACTTCTATCAGAAGGCACAGGCACATAATGTCTACTTATCTCTATCTAGTTAGTGATATTAGCAGCCACTGGTGATCACTTCCTAGATCCATTATTCCACTGAGGATTGCAAAGTAGAATGTTACAAAGTAATATTCTGTTTTTCCTTCATTTATTAGCTGGAACCTTCTATGAAGAGAAATTTCCTTTCACCAATTATTTGGTTACGTAAGTTACAGTATGTGTTCAGAAAAGTCAAAATAAACACTTGAGGCTGGGCACAGTGTCTCATGCCTATAATCCCCGCACTTTGGGAGGCCGAGGCAGGAGGATCACTTGAGGCCAGGAGTTCGAGACCAGCCTAGGTAACATAGCAAGATCCCATCTCTACAAAAAAATTTAAAAATCAGCTAGGCGTGGTGGTATGTGCCTGTAGTCCTAGCTACTCAGGTGGCTGAGCCAAGAGGATTCTCTGAGTCCAGGAGTTCAAAGTTACAATAAGCTATGATTGTGCCACTGCATTCCAGCCCAGGTGACAGAGACTTTCTCTCAAAAATAAATAAATAAATGAATGGATGAATGCTTGATTCAGTCCCTTTATTTACCAGTTTTCAAAATAATGAGTTGGTTACTTAGCCTCCTTCACAAGTGACCAATGTGATGGTAGTGTTGTTGACATTATCATTATGAACTCATGGATTCAATATGTTTCAATCTGTTGCAATTATTCTTATTATGCTCACATGTCCCATCTTTGGCCAGAAAACATTGCAAGTTGTTTCCTAAGTCATTCTGACACATCTTTAGTAGATTTTAATACTGTCCTTGCTTTCTGGTATAACAAGATGTCCCAGACTTATCTTGGACATTTCCTGCCCCGAATCAGCCATTTCTCCACTGAGTCCAATTTCCTTTACTAGGAAATGGTATGTAGAAACCTCACTCTGGGCACTAGGAGATGGTTACTTTTTAAAAATTTTAACTAAGTCTAAGTAAATCTTTCCCAAACACTTAACTATTAACAATGGCCATCTACTGCATTACCTATTATTAAAAGATCAAATCACTTACTAAAATAACCAGAGTGAAAATAATTCAAAATGGTATTTTAAAAGATCCCTATCAATGTCAAAAGGATTTAGGTGCACACACAAAGAAGCTCCCGCTGACCAAAGTGAGACAAATGTAAGCATCAAAAAAATAACAATAATGGGCCAGGTGGTGTGACTCACACCTGTAACCCTAGTACTTTGGGAGGCCAAGGCAGGATGATTGCCTGAGCAGGAGTTTGAGACCAGCCTGAGCAACATAGAGAGACACCCCCCCGACTCCCACCCCTGGCGTCTAAAAAAAACAGAAAAATTAGCCAGCCATAATAATGCACTCCTGTAGTCCTAGCTACTTGGGAGGTACAGGCAAGAGGATCGCTTGAATCCACCAGTTTGAGGTTGCACTGAGCTATGATGATGCTACTATACTCTAGCCCAGGCAAAAAAGCAAGACCCTGTCACACCAAAAAAAAAAAAAAAAAAAAAGCAACTGACTGAAAATAGATTGAAACACACTGAATATATATAAAACCTTTGTGTTTATAATGATATTCCATAAAAAAGGAAGTTTTTAAAAAAATAAAAACAATAAAAATAATCAGTTACCACTGCATGTAACATAGGCCCCCAATCTCCTGCTTAGAAAACTAGCAATGAAAGAAAAAGAATTAAGCATTTATCCTGTCTTTCTTGTATAAACTATTACAGCATAACCAAATAATGCTGGTTAAAGAAGAAAAGTTAATTTTATAGAAAAATTTAACTAATAAACATGAACAGAATTAGAAAATCACCATTTTAAGTCAGAAATGGTGGCATGCGCCTGTAGTCCAGCTTTTCGAGAGGCTGAGGCAGGAGGATTGCTTGAGCCCAGGAGTTCGAATCCAGCCTGGGCAACACAGTGAGATCCAGTCTCAAAAAAAATAAAAGAAAGAAAGAAAGAAAGAAAGAAAACCACCATCTTACAACTTCTAATGAAATAAACAATTCAGGCAAAAATGACTAACAAACAAAGCCATTAGATCAGTTGTTCTCAATTGAGGATATTTTTTTTATCCCCACCCACCCTAGGACATTTGGCAATATCTGGAGGCACTTTTTGGCTGTCAGAAGTAATAGACAGGGATGCTACTGGCATCTAGAGGGTAAAGGCCAGGGATGCTGCAAAATATCCCACAATGCATAGAACAGTGCCCCACAACAAAGAATTATCCAGCCTAAAATAGCTGTAGTGTCAAGGTTAAAAAAAAAATCTTAGAGTAGATGAAAAGCTGATGGAGAATTATAATGGTTATCACTACTTAAACCCACTTATCAATCATAACCTCACTAATATTATAACAGTTTAATCAGACATTATGTGCCTTCTGATATGATGCAGTATGAACACATTGTACCACCTGTAAAGTATTTTGGCTTAAAAAAGTTGAACCTGAATCTAACTGATCCTTTAGAGTTAACTTATAGCACACAGGAATATGAAGGATAGAGCAGGGGTTGGCATACTTTTTCTGTAAAGGGCCAGAGAGTAAATATTTCAGGCTTTATAGGTCATATGGTCTCTGTTATGACAACTCAACTCTGCCACTGTAGTACAAAATCAGCTATAGACATGCGGCGTTCCAATGAAACTTGATTTACAAAAACAGGTGGTGGGCTGGACTTGACTCATAGACCATTGTTTGCCAACCCCTGGTATAGAGGAAGAAGTCTAATGATATCACAACAAAGCAAACAAATACAGAAAATGGGACATTCTATGAGACAACCAACAGTGATTCTTTAATTATTCAATGTCATTGAAAAAAACTGAAAGGGGTGGGAGGGAGCTATTCCCATTTAAAAGAGATTCAAGAGGCATAAAAATTAAATGCCATCTGTGAATCTTGTATGAATCCTAATTCAAACAAACCAAGTGTCAAAAGACATTTTGAGAAATGGAGTCATGTAAGTATGGACTGGGTATTTTAGATCATATCAAGGAATCACTGTTAATGTTATTAGGTGTGCGAAGGGTATAAGAAAGTGTGCATGTTTTGAGAGAAGCATACCAAAGTATATGGGAGTAAAATGGTACAATGTCTGAGACTAGCTTTAAAATACTACAAGAGGAAAAAAGGGGAGAGGGAATAAACAAGTGTGACAAAATCTTGATATCTGCTGAACATGAGTAACTGGTATAAGGAGTTCACCATATTATTCTCTCTGTCCATTTAAAGTTCTCCTAAATAAAAATTTAACAAACAAAAATAAGTCCAACAATTTACGTCTTTAAAAAGAAACCTCCAACACTAGATAAATTCAATTCATTCTCCAAAACGCAGTTTTAGTAGTGAATTAGTATTCATTCCCCTCCCAAAAAAAGCCAACTTTCTCTCACAGGAAAGCTGTATGAATTCAAGGAAGTATTGCATCTAAGGCATAGGTATATTATCTATCCTATTTCTTTACCACATTTTGATGATCCTTTGCATTCTGCATTGTCTTCATGCTGAAAGACATCACCACAAGTGGAGGAGGACTGACATCCTTAATTACATTCACCAGTTCTGGTTTCAAAACCATTGTCTCAACTTTACACCAACTGATTGGCTGATTCAAGAGCTCTGAAAAAGAATAGATACAAAAGATCAATAGCTCTTTACTGAAAAAGAAAAACTACTATAATTAAAACATCTGTGATTAACTGCAATATTCTTCAATCCTGTCTTCTAGTAAGAATGACATAACATCTAACTAAAAATAAGCCACATTATTGGGTCGTATGCAAATCCTCATATATGTGTGTGTACATATGTTCATTTTCCTGAAAAAAAAAAATCCACAGCTTTCATCACATTCTCCAAAGAATCCAGGACCCAAAATAAATTTTTAAAAAACCAAAACACTGCCTTGGAAGAATCATAAAACATTTTTAAGAGACTCATGAAGACAAAACAGAGTATCATAGAAGCAAATACTGAAGAACATCAGGTAACAGGCCAAACATGCACTATCCACATTGGGTAGTAATTCTTTTCTCCTTGAAAGGTCAGCTGGGCCACATCAGCAGCATACGCCAACAACAGCACAATGAGGGATGCACCCCAAACAGCTGCTTGAACTAACTAAGGCCTCCCTCATACTAAACTGCCAGGAATTATAGAGATAAAGTGTTTCCAAATGTATTCCTATAATCACTCAAGGAAAACCTTGAAGAAACTAACACACAAAAAAGGAAGTGGACAAACTAAAATAAATAGATCAATTCCCTAACTTCCCTTTTAAAAACCACATCTATCAACAATCTACTTAGCAGCCTGAGAGTATATATTTTTCCTTACGTGGATTTTTTACTTCAAGCCAACAAGGTCCTTTGATCTTTCTGTTCATCAAGAACAATTCCAAGCTAGATGTGTTGGTCCCAAATACGTGAGAAAAAGTTTCTCCTTTCAAATCTTGAGGAAGCTGTGGCATCTCAGCCTGAAAAAGGCAAAAAAAAAATATTTTTGTTTTAAAACTATTACTTCACATTTTCCAAAGTCTATATTTGAAATAAACAAAAGCTTGTCTGTGAAGTACCAGAAGAAACCCCTTTGATACATATGAAATGTAATTTGCCACAAATGAAATCCAAAACAATTCACAGTAGGAAACAAAACCAATTCACAATGACAAAATAATGCATCTTGATGACACCCATTAGAAGAAAAATAGGCCAAGAAGCTCCCCCAAAAGAGAATTTCTGTCCAGAGTTGAATATGCCTTACTGATAAAGAATAGCCAAGTAAGTACCACTCCATTAGAAGAATGAAAGCAATAGAGTGGGACTCATTGAAAATGCTTCCATGGTACTTTTCATCACCACTGCCAGAAATGTTTCTTAAAAGTTTCCCTTTTACAACATCGTGGGATCAAAACACCAGAAAAGAGGTAAGAAGAGGTTAAAGTCCAGTTAATTAACATCCCACAGCAATGACCTTGCTTGTCACAGCACTATAGCAATGCTACTGACACTCCTCTCTCACCTTTCAACTGCTCACAAGGGACACTTCAACAGACTAATTATGTCCAACTCCATCATGTGGCATTCATTCCACTTGACAAACAGTCCTGCTGTTTCAACTTATTTATTTAAAGATGCATACTTGAAAGCAGAGAAAAGCAGTGTAACCTGTAGTCTGTGTACTTAATTTTATCCATTTCAATTATTCACTACTGTAAGTCCACTTCAATGAACTTTGGGCTTGAGGAGCCCTGCCAATACTCCTAATTGAAAGCCAGTTGAAAGTTCAAAAATAGAAAAATGTCATTCTCAACTAAAACCCAGTAATTTTCTTTGACTTACCGAGTATCTAACTTCCAAGTACTCAGATTTTTCTGGAACATCAGGTATCTCAAAAGCATAGTTCTTTTCCACTATCTGGGCAAGTATATATTTAAAAAATCATTAGGACAAAAACTTTTCACAAATTAAACTGACAAGATTACATACACAATATATGCCCTTGTATTTATTTAATCATTAAGAATCCTTATAGAAAACAAAGGTAAATAAAGCCAAAAAGGCACCTTTTCCCTGTTCAACTGGGAATAAAATACCCAGTGACAAACTGCTAAAAGGACTTCTCTTGGACACTAGAGAACTCAGAAATATTTGCATTCAAGAGGGACAATAAATGATTTAAATTTTTTATAATGTTAATGCATTAAATCATTTGCTATTTGATATTAAATAACTTCATCTTACTAAATAAATAATTAGCATTCTAGTAATAGCTCATATTTACTGAGTGTTGGCTATGTGTCAAGAACTGTTCTAATGACCTAATATAAATTAACTATTTTAACCCTTCCAACAACTGTTGAAATAGGGCCCCATTTCTCAGATGAAGAAACAAGCACAAAACATGTTACAAGCACTGGAGGCAATTAATTTGCTATGAGTTATGTTTCCACTCAAATTAATGAATATTATTTTATAAGCAGTTTAAAGACAAAATATTTTTGCAAATCTAATATACTGTTTTTACATTCATACCTATGAAATTTCCATTCAACGAACTATAGCCATGCAAAAGGCATTTTGCATGAAGTAGACATGTGATATCTATTTGCCAAATCAGGAAATGAGCAAACAAATGAATAGAGCTAGAAAAAAATTCATCACCAAATACAAACCTTGGACTTGAACTTCATAATTTTATATTTTGTTGCTATTTTCTCATCAAATTCTTCATAAACATCCTTTATTGCAACTGAAGTTCCCATTTCTTTCCCTGTATTTAGATCAATTTTCTGTTTTCCCACAGAAAGGGGAATGGAGAGAAAAAATAGTATCTGTACAGAAGATCTTCTCAACCACCAGAAACCCAAGTCTACATCAATTTTCATCCTCACCCATTTGAACATCTAAGAGACCCCCAAAATATACTAAATCCAATGCCCAATTCCTCCCAATGGCATCATAAAAGCAAGTCAGAGATAAAGACGATCTCTCCTACAAAATGGAAGAATAAGTATTATAAATCCTAATCAAGAAGTTCCACAGTTCAACTGAGATTGGAAGGGAGTGGGAGGGGAGTGGGGATGTTAAGTCCCAATAAAAAAGGAAGCGCAAATAGAACTGACTTTGTTAAATCGCCATGGAGGCAATGTTACTGCTGCCTATGCAATAAAAGCATGAAAATGAGGCCAAACGCCATGTCATGTTTTAGAACCTTATAGTCCCAACTCCAATTATGGAAATAAGGGATAGGGGAAAAAATGCATTATATACCAAAACTCAGACACTTTTAAACTCTTTCTAACAAGTTGAAAATTTGAGTTCTACTTCATTTCTCTACATTCTCAACCTCTAATGGAGTTGCTGACAATCAGTGTTCACTAGACAGGCAACAATGAAGAAGCATCAGGGTTGTGGAGAATGCATAGCCCTGTTGAAAGATAGAGTTGATGGTGGAACACAGAACGTGTGGCATATATGATTACTAAGCACTAAAAGCTAATCATTAACATCTACCATTTCACGGGGAAGGAAGTAGAGTGTTCGCTCGATGTTTTTCACCATGACACAACAGCTCACGTAGGTTTTGGCTGATTCAATCCAAACTTTGCCAAAGAGAAATACCACACCTAAAAGAATAAGGGAAAAGCACAAGAAAAGAAACATTTCAATTATGTCAAATAAAAGGGGAAATATAAAAGCTCACTGAATGCGTCCACACATTTATGCCTCATGACAACTCATTTTGACAGCAAATTTATATTCACTGCCCACTCCCCAAGACCAGTTCTTTATTCAGTACTTATGCCATATTACACTATCACAATGGTACAATCTGTACCTACTGAGAGGATGGGACAGAATGATTCGAACTTGGTGTAAACATTTTCCCTTTAACCAAGATTACCCAGATTGAGAGAAACAAAACAAGCAAAGTATTTTCCAACAAATTTCATATTTCTCTTGTGAGAACTTACAAATCTGAGACTATAATTCTAAATTTTGCTTTTAGCACTTGTATTTACCAATTAAAAACCAATATGCATGTGTCAGGATAACTATAGTACATCAGTATTTTTCTGTATGTAAAACTCTGCTTAAGAAAAACAATTTATCTCATATCTCTTATTCCATATAATAATAAAGATTTCATAATAAGGTTCTATTATTATCTCCTATTTCACCCTTTCTACCTCTCAACTACTTAAGACATCTGGCTAGGTAGTGTTTATAATGTTCTTTTCTATTTCAGTTTAACAGAGGGTTTAGTAACCAAATTAATGGACACTCTCCTTTTGAGATCCCTAAGTAAATATAAACCATAAAATGAAAATGCCTTTCTGGACAAATTATTGTTCATGAAAATTGGCCATGAAGAAAGGACTCCAAAGATTCAATAGTCAACACAAGATATGGTCACTGTGCAAAATACTGTTCACAAGGCCAATTACCCCAGTTTCACAAGACTGCTCATCAGTGCTTCCTTTTGTCATATGTCCTGGTAGAAATAAGACCATCTAAGAATTCTCATTTCTTAAGATGATTAAAATTCTTACAAAAGTTGCGTGATTTTCAGCTGGGGGGAGGAGGCAGGGAAGATAGGGGAGGGGGAAGGGAGGACTATGGGGAGATTAAAAAAGAAAAAATCACAGTAGCTCAGAAAATTAAAAGTCATCTCACAACAGTTAAAGATGGAAAAACAAAATTCCATGCAAAGAAAAATAAAGACCCTAATATTGGATTCAAAGATTCAAATAGCTCATTTTACAGTCAAACTAATATCACATTTCATGCAACACATTTGACACTGTTTATGCCTCATTTGCCACAAAAAGATCATGATAAACAAAGATTACATTCCCCCCAAAGTTACTAGCTGAAACCAGGTGCAGCCAGGATTATTCAACCTTGAAAAAGTCATAATGAAGACAGGATATCTTCCCATGTGCAAAGAGTAAGATTCTTTTCATAATTATGGAGCATTCAGCAACAACTGACTTACTTAGAATCTGTAAGAAAGTGAGAAACAATAACAGGGTCTTTGGGAGTACTTCATTTTTATTAGCAGCATTGATTTCACCAAAGCTCAGTGATCATTACCTGCTATCATGATGAAACTGTTCAACCCTCTGAAATTAAAGAACTTTTTTAAAAAGCCATCTTATTTAACTCTTTGGCATCAACAACAGAGAAAGATGTGCCGTGGCAGGGAACACAACTTGAGAAGTACCACAGAAAAGCAGAGTGGACTGAGGGTGAGAAGCCCAGACTTCCACCCTAAAGAGCTGACTACTTTATCTTTTGGAGCCTCAGTTTCCTCCTAAGTGAGTAACTAGATTAGATGATCCTCTGAGGCCTTCTCCAGGACTAGAAATTTCATTTTGCCTAAGCATTTGGATGACAGACCAATAACAGATTAATACCTCTTTCAATTGCAAAATATTTCCCAGTACCGGTTGAAAAAGCCTATCCATGACTATGGTCAGTACCAGGAATTCAATAACACCACATATATCATATATTGGTTGTTTTGCAAATATAACTGTGCTTCAATGCTTCAATCTCAACATCCAACACCTGTTACTACAGACCAGCACTAGCCAACAGAAATTTCTGTAATGGAATTGTTCTGTATCTGAGCCATCCCACATGGTAGCTACTAGCCACATGTGGCTATTGGGCACTTGAAACATGGCTAGTGACTGAGAAACTGTTTTAAATTTTATTTCATTTTAACTAATTCAAAGAGCTACAGGTGGCCAGTGGCTACCATAGTAGACAGTCACTAGCTCTAGATCCTTGTGCTGCAAAATGATGCTCTGTTTACTAATAAAAGTATCAACCAGTAAACAAAGGGCAGAAATAATCAATTCATTTTCACAAAAGAAAGAAAGACAGTTGTTTCTTTTTTTTTATTTTCCTGCTGTTATGAAGTGAAGACAGTTGTTTCTTAAGGTTCTAATACTTGGCAATTGACACTGGCAATCTGATGTTTTATTGGTGTACTTACTTTGGGCATCATCCACTTTTGTGTTACTCACCCTTATACCACACACTACTACAAAGCTTCAAGAGGCAAACTTAATTATAGCAGCAAATGCAACACTGATTCTCTGAAGCCTTTCATTTGCATTTACAAGACTATCAATCACTGTGCAGTTTATTTCAACAACCATTTATTAAACACCTACTATGTGTCTGGTATTGTGCTGGATGCTGGACATAAAAGATCCCAGCCCTTCAGGAGCTTATGGGCTTTGGGAGAAGGAAAAACACAGACCAAGATCATTTCAAAATACTATGACAAATGCTACAATGGGAATGGATATGATGGGCTCACAGGGAAAGGACTCTTAGGCCCACCTGGAGCTTTAGGAAAACTCCCAGGAGATGACATCTGGGCTGAATTTTGAAGAATAAGCCAGATGAAGGCATTCCAGTAAGACAAAACACAATGAGTAAAGGGACACAGTATGTATAAAGAGCACTAAGATATATATAGGAAACTATTTCTAGAGCTCAAAATTCATAGACAGCAGGCATCAGAAGCCTTACTAAGGAGTTTGGACTTTACGTTGTAGGCAGTAGCCACTGAAGATTTTTTTTAAATGAGGAAATGACATAGAGTTACCCTTTTGATCAATTACTCTGGCAGTAATGTGGAGGATGATAACTTAGACATCAATTAGAGGCTGGTACAATTGTTTCAGTAGGCAAGAAGGGATTGGATGGTAGTTGTGAGGAGAAATAGAAGATAGGTTGTCTATTTTAGGAGGAGAAAACTAGTAAGATCTGGTGAGGAAAGTGAGGAAAAGGAGGGAATCAAGGATGGCTCCCAGGTTTCTAGTTTTGATGGGACCATTAACCAAGTTAGGGAATGAAATTCAGCATTGAGCAGAAACATCAAATCACAGAGAGTAGTATTGGGATGGGCAGGCCCACCATATTGCACAGCTCCAGGGAGCACCAGTCACACTGCAGTGCTCCAGGGAGATCACATGAAGATGGTATCCTCTGAGGTTATATAATGGGGTAGCCCTGGGTTTCAGCAATGGATGGGAAATCATTTGCTCAGCCTCAGGTAATTATACTTACCAGCCTACTTTCCAGCAGAGAGCAACAAAGTAATCAAAGAGCTGAGAGGGTCTAACCAAATCATATTGCCCTAACTAAAATAGATTAAGATTGCATTTCTAAGATTATATCTTTACCTAAGAAACTAACACATGGCAGTGTGCTACTCAAGTGGCTCTGCAAGAGTTTATACACATTTGATAACTGAAGCATATTAATGCTTCTGTCCCTCCTCACAGACCATTAACGTTTTTCTAGTTAAAGTCAATGTTTGATTATCTTTAAGGTAAATTTGGCTTTCAAGTCTGACAGTTAACACTTAGCTTCTTATTCATACACTTGACTTTACTAACATCTAGGTACTCTCTCTATTTTCAATGGAGGCAGCCTCCAAGAAACCACTTTGAAAAATGTAGTTTATATCTACCACAGACCCAAAAATAAAAACAACTCTGTTTAAGGGTATATACTGTATCTTACATTAATCTTACAGACATTATCATGCACCACAATGAAGGGCTCAACGTGGTACAAAAGAAAACTGAACAGCCTCCTGGCTTGTGAGTCAAGAATTCATAGTATTAGCTCTTTAGGGTGACCTGGGAATCATCCTTGATTCCTCCTTTCTGTCACCTCACTCATCCAATCCACTGATAAGTTTGTATCAAAATACATATCAAATGCCTTCACTTTTCTCCTTCTCCCCAACCACCAGAGTCCAAGGAACTAGCAGCCCTGCCCTGGACTAAATGATCTCCAGAGCTTCCACACTTCCCCATGACCCCACTCCAGGCCACCCCTCCACATGTGTGCACGCACGCAAACACGTAGCGCCTATTCTCCACACAAACCAGAGTATTTCTGTTCAAGTGTAAACCCAATTATGTGACCAGCATCCCCTGCATTTAAAACCATCCCCATTGCTCTTAGACTAAGATTCAAATTCCTTTTTTTTTTTTTTTTTTTTTTTTTGAGACAGAGTTTCACTCTGTTGCCCAGGCTAGAGTGCCATGGCGTCAGCCTAGCTCACAGCAACCTCAAACTTCTGGGCTCAAGCGATCCTTCTGCCTCAGCCTCCCAAGTAGCTGGGACTACAGGCATGCGCCACCATGCCCGGCTAATTTTTCTATATATTTTTAGTTGTCCAGCTAATTTCTTTCTATTTTTGGTAGAGATGGGGGTCTCACTCTTGCTCAGGTTGGTCTCGAACTCCTGAGCTCACACGATCCGCCCGCCTCAGCCTCCCAGAGTGCTAGGATTACAGGCGTGAGCCCTCGCACCTGGCCTCAAACTCCTTAATATGGCTTTTAAGGTTCTTCATTAAATGGCCTTTGCATTTATCTCCAACTTCATTTTATACCAATCTTGTCACTTGATTATTATGCTATAACCACACAGGTCTCCTCCTTCCTCTCCATGCCTTTGCACTTACTGGTTCCTTAAGCTGAAATGCCCTTTCCTCAGCTCTGCACGTGCCTCAAATCTCAGCCCATTGGTCATCTTCTCAGACGGGCCCTTCCCTGGCCATCATCCGACTCATTCCCTTTATATCACTTATCATCTTATTTACTGCTAATTTCCCCCACCCACTCCCACCCCACTAAAATGTAAGCCCCATCACAGCGTAGGGAATTTGTCCAGCTTATTCACCCCCTCTCAGTGCGTGGCACACAACAGGTGTTCAAATTTGCTGAGTAAATACACAAATTAATGACTGATTCCATTTAAAGTAAAATACATTCCTATAACTTCAGATACATCAAAGGTGAACTACACACACATTCTAAAACCACATATAACTGACTTTTAGAATAAGCACTTTTAAGGATTATTCACACCAAAGCTCCTCTCCATCAGTGTGGCTCATGAACTTTGCCATGAATGAGTACTGATCTCTTACAATGTACGTGAGGGCAGAGCTTGGCCTGAGCCAATTACAATTACTAAAGCATTTAATGGAAAAGTGCTACTCCATACTAAAGGCATATAGTTACCTTACATATGATTACCTGGTTGGTTGTACTGATCTTCATAAGCATCCAGCCAATAAAACTGGAATACTTGTTCCTCATCTGCCCCTTTAACCAATGGGAGGCAACTGGAATCCACTTGAACTTCCTGAGCTGAGAAACTGCTGCCATCTTTCTGATCAATGTCCCAACAAGAGACATCTGGGAGAAAATTTCCTCTGCAGAAATCACATTTTCAAAAACCTTTCAAAATCCAACAGAATAATTATAGATCTATTTGCCAGAAAAGTCATAAAATGCTCTTACAAGTAGGATGTGGTCCCTTTCCCAGGATCTGCCTTGTGTTTCACCCTCTCTGCTGGCTCACTCTCTTGGTCCAAAGTCTTGGCAGCAATTGGCTCCACGTCCACCTCCTCAGCTTCCATGGGCTCATCAAAGTCACCATCTTCAAACTCCATTGCCCATGACTCCTGCTCATCTTCTGCATGCTCCGCCTGCACCAGCTCTCCTGTAGGCATCATTGCACATTCCTGTCAAGTGCTGGTGGCATGGGGCACAAAAGGCATACCCAACACTGAACTAGCAGCCTACCCCTTTTCTAAACTATGTTTGCATTTCTCTTCAATCTCCAAAGTGGATGTTTTTTTAACTTTTACTGCTACGAATTCAAATCTTTCAAACTTAAACTTGCCACCAAAATACCTTTGAAATCACCCCCACCTCCTCCATCACAGGGCCTCCATTTCTGGCAACAACTGCTCAACACCCTTGCACTTCTGCCTGACATCAGACTTACCAGAAAATTCAGCACATTTAAAAGCAACAGGAGTTAATAGGGGCTCCTTTCGGGAGATAGACGAAGCAGTTTTTCCTGAAGGAAATGCCTGTAAACGTTTTTAAATATTTAGTCAGTTAGACCTGCAAACTAAAACTATTCAACTGTCCTGCCCTGACCAGAGATAATGACAGTTCCCATTTACAAAAAGATTTTATGTATTATTAACGTAATAGCTTCAATTATTTTACTGTTACCTAGGTTTACAAAAAAAAAAATAGTTGTTTCCAGGAGGAAAATTATTGCATTTAGCACAGTTGTAATACCTATAATAAATACATACTAGTTACCATAAAATTTACTATGAAAAAAGCAGTCACATGCTATTTTTGAAATACATGAAACTATATATTGAATGAGAGACCTAACTTAAAACAAAAATAGAAAACAAATTCAAAGACATTTCCCTCACATAGAAAAGCAACAAAATAAGTTTAAAGCAATATTGTAAGTCAAGATTGAAGGTATTTCTAAACATTTTACCTTGGGGGTATGCACAGAGAAAGGATTCAGTGAAGCTCCAATTGACCTTGTCTTCTTCGGTATCATTACAGGTGTTAGAGTTATTTGAGGTGTCTGAAAAAAGGGTAAAACATTCACGGCCATGCTTGGTTCACCAGACAGAAAAAGTACATTTCTTCACTCACTGAAGCCCAATAAGTAAAGCATTTTT
The DNA here is from genome assembly GCF_041146395.1 of Eulemur rufifrons. Classification (NCBI taxonomy): domain Eukaryota; kingdom Metazoa; phylum Chordata; class Mammalia; order Primates; family Lemuridae; genus Eulemur; species Eulemur rufifrons. The sequence goes on from NC_091012.1 coordinate 124,168,562, forward strand.
TTCCTTCTCTGCCCCCCACCCCACAATCTGTGTTCTTGCACTGTGGTTACTATAGCAACAATACTACAGAAATCACTAGAAAACCAGAATAGATATTAAACACCCCTCACCAATTTTTTCTTTCTACAATTTAACATATTCTTTCACTAACCCTTGGAGAATATCATATATTTAAAATGTCAAGACAGAACTACATGGTGTTGATGGTAGTCACCTTAATCAACGTCACTTAGAAAGAAGTATACTTCTAAATGAGAGCTTAGTCTTTATGGGAATGGCCAAATTTCAAATTCACAGTGCAGCTAATCCTGTTTGAGTTCTATCAGGGATATCTCACTATTTCTTCCTTCATTCCCACTCAGAATTCAAGATGAGGATCTCACGCTTGATTATGCAGACTGACAGGCTTCAATCTATTTAGGGAACATACACTACAGCAACTGAACACAAGCAGTGAGCATTCACAGAACTGACTCCTGGGTGTATTCTTACTACTTCAAACACACACCCACACAGCCCTATCTACATAATCACATAGCTGTAACAACTGGAAATTACTCACCTAAAATGGTGAGAAGAAACCAATTTGAAGGGCTTTTGTTTTTGTTTTGTTTTTTTAATGTTTTTTTGTTGGTGCTGTCCTTGCAGTTTTAAAAATTCTAGCAATAGTCTGTTTTGTATAATTATTAAAGTGTTTCTTCAGCCTATGTCTCCTGCATATTTTACAACTCCTGGATATTTACTTACCTCAGTGTTCAGATCCTGTAGAATGTCACCTAACAGATCATCCTTGGACAAATCTACAGCTTTCTAGAAATTACAAAGAAAGATAAAATGAGAAAACCCTGCACTTGAAATTTTCACCCAGAAATGTCTATGAGAAGAACCAAACCAGTCAGTCCTTGCTTCTTCATTCCTAACTGCTAAACTACCATTCATAGATTTTAACAACCACCTATATATTTAATTCCCAAATCTACAGCTCCCATCCTCTATTTTCATCCTCATTCCATGATCTTCCTGCTAATCACTGAAATTAAACATACTCTCAGTTCTGCTTTTCTGTTCAATTTTCTTTTCTATCTCCCAAGTTCCAACCACTGAGCTGGCTAAGTTCACTTAGAAATCTATATCCAACTTAGCGAGTGAAATTGGGAAAATGTTACTCAAATATATATTGACCTCACCTATTGTCTGTATAATCAAATATCAATTCACTTCACAAAGGAAAAGACAAAATATTAGAAAACTATTAAACTCACATCTGCAGTTTTCTTTCCAGCACAAGCAATGAACATTGACTTAATATTGTTTGGTTTTGTCACTACAGGCTTCTTTACATTCCTCTTGTCTTTGTTTCGTGGTTTACCATCTTTTCCTATTAGAATATAAATTATTTAGAAACATGCACCAGAAAAAATCAAACTGGAAAAACTAAAATCCTAGTCACCTGCTCTCTATATATGTAAATTTGAGAAGAAAAGTATTAATACAAAAATATGAGATTTTATACAAGGTACATAAGGAAAAATATTTTAAGTGAGCTTAATTCAAGAAAACTTGGGCTAAATGTTACTACAAAAACTGATGAAACACCAGTTAAATATCAGAATGAGTTAATAAGTGTGACTGTCTAATTGCTACTATTAGTGTGAATAAAAGCTTTTTAAAAAGTGGGATGGTTTTTTGGTTTTATTTTTTGTTTTCCCCACAGAAATAAAAAGATAAAGCTGATCTAGAACCAAGGGATTAGTCCAGGAGCCTTCATGAGATCATCTCTTTAGCTCTATGCTGAATCTGACAGGAAATTCAACTATGAAGAAATGGAATTACCAGTTATGCTACGGTAGCATCCTAATTTCCATTTTATGAGGAACAGCAACCAAACACACACACTATATCGTTATCAATGCTACACAGAACAGAGATATTTGCTCATTGAAGAACAACTTTTGCCATGTGCTTTCTCTTATGACCATGTGTAAATCACCTACAAACTTTTCTTTTTTTTTTTTTCCAAACTTTTCTAATACTGTCAACTTTACTCTCGCTTTCTGATGTATCCCAGAGTAGTCTCGATCTCAGAAAAAACCTAGAATGAATAATTAAAATAGTGTGGTAGTGGCAAACAAATGGGTCAAATGAAATAAAAAATAAAGTCTAGAGTAAGACCAAATTACTTATGGAAATTTAGCATATAACAAAAGTGGCATCTCCTATCACTAGGGAAGAGATGGGCTTTATTAAGTAGTGTTGGCTAGCCATTTGTAAAAGAGTAAATCAGTATAAATACTAAATGGATCACAGATCAAAATTTTCAAAACTGAAATTTTACAAGTACTTAAAAGCAAATTCCTTTGTAACCTGGGTGTGGTGAAAATCTTTCTAACTATGATTCAAAATTCATGTGCAAAAACAAATGATAAATTCAATTACACCAGAAACAAATTAAAAGAAAAACCAGGAAATAATTTTCCAATATGTATCACAGATAAAGGATGAATTTCCCTGATAAAAATTTCCCTGACATAAAGAACTTTAAAAAAAAGACCAAAAGTCCAAAAGGAAAGTGGGCAATAAACACAAACATATATAAACAGTTATTAAGCTTTAGGAAAAGATGCTCAACTTCATACGTAAAAGAAACGCAAATGAAAACCACACTGAAACGCCACTTCTCACATATCAAAGTAGCAAAAATTCAAAAGCTTAACAACATACTCTATGAGCAAGGCTGTAGGTAAATAGGCATTCATAGATTGTTCATGGGAGTCTAAAATGGGACTTCTATGAAGAAGAATTTGGCAAGGTCTAACAAAACTTCATGTGCATTTGCACTTAGAGCTAGCAATCCCATTTCTAGAAATTTTCCCTGAGGAAAACACCATATGCACAGAGTTACTGGATCTGGTACTAAGTGTAATAGCAAATTACTGAAAATAATCTACATGTTCATCCAAGGAAACCATCTGAATAAACTATGATACATTCATACAATGGAATACTATGAAGCTATATAGAAATAAATAAGAAAGAAAAAATCTCCATGTACTAATATGGAGTAATTTTCAGGATATCTTGTTCCATGAAAAAAGCAAAGTACCAAACTATCTACAGAAACTATCTTTTGTGTAAAAAAGAAAAAGAAATACATACAATTATACTCCTATGTATATAACAGAAATAAATTGAAAACAGGTATTCAAACAAAAACTTGTATACAAATGTTCATAGTAGCACTATGCACAATAGGTGGAAACAATCCAAATGTCTATCAACTAATGAATGGATAAACAAAATGTAATAAATCCACACAGAATATTATTCAGCCATAAAAAGGAATATAGTACTAATACATGCTACATGAGTGAAACTTGAAAACATTATGCTAAGTGAAAGAGGCCAGAAACAAAAGGTCACATATTGCACGATTCCATTTATATGAAATGTCCATAATAGGCAAATCCATAGACAGAAAGCAAATGAACGGTTGCTAGGGGCTGAGAAAAGAGAGGCTAGAGAGTGACTGCTAATGGGTATGGGGTTTCCATTGGGGTTATGAAAATGTTCCAGAACTAGATAATGCTGATGGTTGCAAACACTGTGAATATATTAAGTATAACTCATGGAAAATTTTACATTATGTGTATTTTACCACAATAACAAAAGATATTTTTCATGTGCTCAAGACTGTGAAAAGGTTTACAGGACATTTGTGAAAAATGTGAGACAGGAGAACTTCATCAAGGAACTTACATTTTTATTGAGATCATTTGGAACACTTTGAGAACAGAATATAATTAAAATGGTTAGTGTACTAAATTCAGGTCTTAACACAGAGTATGAAAAGAGTAGGTCAATAGAGGTTTGAATAGCAAGGATGGCTTCATGCAGGGGCTTTAATCTCACCATTGTAGTTAGTAGAATTTAGACAGAAGGATAAAAAATACAAGTAAACATTTAAGGTTGAATTCTTCCACAATTTCGTGTTTCTGTTTTGGGTTTTTTTTTTTTTTTTTTTTTTTTGAGACAGAGTCTCACTCCGTTGCCTGGGCTAGAGTGAGTGCCGTGGCGTCAGGCTAGCTCACAGCAACCTCAAACTCCTGGGCTCAAGCGATCCTCCTGCCTCAGCCTCCCCAGTAGCTGGGACTACAGGCATGTGCCACCATGCCCGGCTAATTTTTTTCTATATATATTTTTAGCTGTCCATATAATTTCTTTCTATTTTTAGTAGAGACGGGGTCTCGCTCTTGCTCAGGCTGGTCTTGAACTCCTGACCTCCAGCTATCCACCCGCCTCAGCCTCCCAGAGTGCTAGGATTACAGGCGTGAGCCACCGTGCCCGGCCTCTGTTTTGTTTTATTGTGTTTTCCCACTGAGTTTTCTTCATTGAGACTTGGCTGGTATTTTTCTCTATCTCTGTTTGAAAATAACATGCCAGGGATTACATCCACATCATAAAGAACTGACCTTTCATTTCTGGGCATAACTCTACAATTTATTAAAGTCTTTAAAGTGGACTGCAGAATTTAATTTTCCTTCCTAAGATCTTGTGACCTTATTGGGCTCCTAAGTGGGGGACACAGAAACAGCAGGGACTTGTGGGTGAATGATGGCAAAGCATTAAATAAAAATTTCTAAGACTAGCTCTCTTCCACATCAAATCATTCTCTTAACTAATATATTACTAGGAAGAGATAATATGATGAGTATGGAAACACAGAGATGGCTCATTTATTCAACAATACTGCATACTTTCTTTGTGCCTGCTACTGTGATCGGCACTGTGATCAGGATGACCAGAACATGGGTCCTTTCTTTGACAAGCTCACTGTCCAGTTCAACTTCCTAATTTACAGCTGACAAAACTAAAATTCAGATAGGTAATGGCATTAGTTAGTTCAAGATGACAGTAGACAATTAACACAGCCATAACTCTAACATAGGCCTCCTCAGTTCAGGGATATAAAAGCAGCACGTAAGTTCATTCTCCTCTTCGTGGACTCACATAAACTAGGAATACACAATCAGCCACACTGCTACCAAATTATACCAGTGTATAGAGTTTCTACTTTATGTAGGTTGGCAGAAACTGGAAAGATAGTCCACATATTCTAATTTAACTAATAAATGAATGAAATAAATAACATCCTATGTGGAAAAAAATACACATATGCTTATTTTTTGTAAAAGGAAGCACAAGAAGAATAAACCAGAAAGTAATAAAAATGATTACCTACAGAGATGAGTAGAAATGAGGTAGAAAACATAGGGATGAGAACAAGATTTATCTGAGTATATCTCTATATCATTTTGATTTTTAAATCATATAAATGTCTTACAATATTCAAAAGATAATATTAAAACAAAAGGATGTTTTAAAACCTGAAATTTGAATAAACAAAAATGAACCTGTATAGTAATTGACAACACACACAAAAAATTACTTTATATTAACAAAGCCTGACTATAGACCCTCAGTAGGATATATGCCAAGAACAAATAAAATTGCAAAGAAATCATAAACTTTAATTAGAAAGGTTGTTGGTAGAGGTACTGATTTAGTAATTCTAAAATTATTTTGTGTATATTTTAGAAGACAAGGGTTTTCACTGAGGGTGAAGACAGATACAAATATAGAATTGCGAAGATGAAGAACCAGTAATGTCAGATTTGAACCAATTGAATGTATCAGCACGAATTCATGACATATATAATCTCCCTGTTCTGTTCTATTAACTGAAACGGCCTAAAAGCCATCACAGCCCAGTAGCAATGAACACGTCCATCCCCCAGATCTGAATATACCATTTCTCACTAAAAGGAACCAGGACTCTCGAGAGATGGTTGATTCCAAGTCTCAGGAAGAATACAAGCTAAACCTGGAATACCTTATCTTTTTGGCCTGGAAAGCAAGGAAATGCTCAAACACTGATGAGGCCATGTCAAAAGGACATAGGAGCCAGCTCAAAGGGGCTCCTATTGGCCAAATCTGGGATAATTTGAACATCAAAAGGAAAAATGATGATCACAAAAACTGAATTATATCAGTAAATCTTTTAGAAATCCATGAATTTAAAGTGATAATTTAAAAAGGATCATCAAGAGATCAAACTTAGTACCAATAATAATGGCATGACTGACATTATATGCCCCTGATATGATCAATGGGAAGAACACAACTTTATCTATATTTTAGATGTTGGCAAGACATTTATTTACAAATAAACATGTATTGTCACCAAAATATTTAATCCTAATCTAAGCATGAAGAAGCAATCAGGCAAATCCCAGATTGTGGGACATTCAACAAAACTACCAGCCTGGTCCCTTTAAAAATGTCAATGCCATGAAAGACAAAAAGAAGAGTTGCTGTTCTACACTAAAGAGACATGAAAACTAAAGTGGATGCTGCATTTTTAAAAATATCTATAAAAGACATTATTGGGGCCGGGCGCGGTGGCTCACGCCTGTAATCCTAGCACTCTGGGAGGCCGAGGTGGGCGGATCGTTTGAGCTCAGGAGTTCGAGACCAGCCTGAGCAAGAGCGAGACCCCATCTCTACTAAAAATAGAAAGAAATTATATGGACAGCTAAAAATATATATAGAAAAAATTAGCCGGGCATGGTGGCGCATGCCTGTAGTCCCAGCTACTCGGGAGGCTGAGGCAGGAGGATCGCTTGAGCCCAGGAGTTTGAGGTTGCTGTGAGCTAGGCTGACGCCACGGCACTCACTCTAGCCTGGGCAACAGAGTGAGACTCTGTCTCAAAAAAAAAAAAAAAAGACATTATTGGGCTAATCGGAGAAATTTGAATATAGACAATATATTAGATAATATCGTGATAATGGTATTGTGGTTAAGTAGACAAGTGTCCTTATTCTTAAGAGGTCACTGCTGAAGTTCACAAAGTTCACCAGAAAAAAAAGTCTCTATGTATGTGGTTGGGAAAAGGGAGAGAGGAAACAAATGCTGCAAAATGCTAATCTGCAAATGAGGGTCCAGACTGTCTCTAAAGGGCAAGACAGTACAGATTTTTAGGCTTTTTGGCCGCATGAACCTCTCTTGCACTGTTACATATTCTTCTTTGCATTTTTCTTTCTTTTTTTTTAAATACTCTTTGAAAAATGTGAAAATCATTCTTAGCTTGAAGACTGTTACAAAAACAGGTATGATTTCCTTTTGGGGTAAAAAAATGTTCTAAAATTGATTGTGGTAATGGCTGCACAACCAACTCTGTGACTACATTAAAAGCCACTGAATTTTACACTTTAAATGGGTGAATTGTATGGTATGTGAATTATATTTCAATATAACTAAACCAGCTGTGAGTGGGCCATAGTTAGCTAACCCCAAATCTAGCACTTGGTGGTAGAAGACTAATAATTAACAAACTAAACAAAAAAAAAACAGATATTGAAGAGAATTTCCCATTCTCATTTTATAAGAACTAAATCAACTGTTTACTCAAAAAAAAATGTATCAATGATTGCATAGCTAAGAAAATCTCACACAATCATATCATTTTAAATTTCAATTAAACAAAGCAAGTTGATTAGTTCTAAACCTTGTTATTGTACTATACAATTATCAAAGAGCTAAAATTATAAGTACATCATTTCGGTAGGAATTAAAAGACATCATTTATTGGTGCAGCCCTCAAAATTAGCAAGTCTAAAATGACCACAGAACTGAAAATTCCAAAATAAGTAAAAGACCAAACTCTTTGGATAATAGAAACATGAAACTTCATTTCCTAGTGGTGTTTTTGCTTTTTACATTTAATTTTCTACCTAACTACACTTCTCACAATAGTGGAACATAGTCTATACCTAAAATCAATGATGGTAGGTCCTTCCCTCAAAGGGAAACTGTATCACAGTACCAAGTCATCTCAAATTTTAGCTAATTCTTTAAATTTCAAAGAATGACATTCTCATGAAAACAAAATATAGGTACCTTTCTCACTGACATCAAGGGCATTGTCTTCAAGGTCATCATCAAAAATCTCTCGGCCATCTTCCACATAACCAATACCATCTGCAGTAATAAAAATTTAATATTGGGATCAAGTTTCTAAAAGTGGCCAATAATATTTTAGCCATGACCAAAAGAAAAAAAATCCCTTTTATACCCATTCAGATGCTCTCCTGGCCTGTGCTATTTTTAAGTGCAACACAATCCTGTTCAAATAGGTGTCAGACAAGGCACAGCATTGACATAACAGGTGTGAAATCAAAACCAAAGGATATACATTATATCCAGGTAGGTAAACTGGGGAAATGATTTGGCCCACAGCATCAAAGTTTGCCACAATAGGATGCTTTATAGCAGTTTTACTCTACCAGAAAATAACAAGTGAAAGAGTCAAGATTACCACAAGTCCAGAAAGGCACCCCAGGCTACAAAGGAAACCTGGCAATATAGCCAAGTCCAATTACAGAAGTATTACAGAAACATAAAGAGTCACAGACACAGTCTACATCTCCTCCCTGTGGTCAGCATTCACATGCCTAAAATGTCAGACCCTACAAGCAGGAACCAGTGAGATTTCTACAAGGGGTGTAAGAACATTAGGCCCAGCCTTTTCACAGTGCTTTCCACTGTTCAAGTTACTTTTTCATACCTGGAACCTTGTGTACTCATCACAGCAAATCTGGGAGATAGGTAGTTTTCTTATCTCCACATTACAGATGAAGAACTTAAGGCTCAGAGAGATCAAGTGACCTGTCTAAGGTCATACAGAATCGTGACCCTGCATTCCTTAATTCCAAGTGCTATGTGTTGGCCCCACGGGCACATGGCTCCTCCTAATTCCTACGTAACTATATCCTGGAGGATTTATACTATATTCTGAGGTATATGCCTAGATTCTTCAAAATATCTCCAAATAAACTTCCTATTGTTCTGCTTCCTCATCCTCAAATAATTAAGGAAAATCCAAACCAGAGGTAAGATCCTAACTGTGCCTTTCATCTATCTGCCTAGGCAAAGCAGCAACTCTACTGCATTAGAATCCATGAGAAGCAATTATTTAATAACACAGTATCTGGCAGGCAATTTCCCCCCACGTACCATCATCCACGATCCAGTCATCATCTTGGCGTGCCTGAACCAGCTTTGAATACTGTTCTTCATCAACTTCTTCATAAACACTTGTGAAGTCCTCAACCTGCCATTATACAAGTTAAGTTTGAGAAAAAGCTTCAAATGGAGCGAAAGTGTTAAACAATTCTGATGAAAAAATTGTCAAACTGAAATTGGAATGGCAGCCTGAAGGAGTAGCTGCAACCAAATCATGAGTTCTGACATTCAACACCACTACAGGGTTTTCCTTAAATAGACATCAATTAACTTAGTATTCCTTTTAGGTGGGTGTTAACATAAGATATTAAACGATTCCATTAGCATAATATACTTGTCACACCATCAATTACTCATCTACTTCATAAAAAACAAACTGAATTATAGCCAATTCTTCATTAGCTGCTTTGGGGATTATTCACTTGCAATTTCTAGACTGGTTTCTCCTATACTTAGCAAACCTGTAAGGCATGCCACCTCCCTCTCCACTAGCTGACGTATGCTCTGTGAACAGATGATAAGTTTAGTAACTATTCAACCAACCGAATATAATTCAAAAGGAAAATCTCCCTCATCCATCCTCCTCCAAAAATTAGCAAAACAAACATACTCTATGTTCTACAGGCAAACTAGAAATGGTTTTTCAGTGATCCCTGTTTGCATTACCACTGATTCCCCATCATCCTCAGGTCTTGAAACTGCATACAGACTTAAATGCTGAGCTATTTGAAAAGCAAGTCCAGAGAGTGGCAGGTTCTCCAATCACACTGGCTGCCTGACTGCCAGAGGGTCAGAGCACCATGAGCTATTCTTATGAATAAAGCAGATCACCCCTGCATAGTTAAAACAACAAACCAAACAGACACACACTACTGCTGCAGCTGTCTGTGGTGACAGGCCACTGACTTCCCAGATGGGAATCTGGTGGGCTGGTTAGCAAGATCTCATAGATACCTCATTAAAAATTCCCCCTTCTCGCAAGAGTTCTTCCTTTGTCAAATGGGGTGTGGGGAAAATTACTAACTCCACTTGAAGAGTTAACAACCTAGGGAAAAACTTGGACACAGAGCTTTGAGAGTCTGATGGCCAGAGCTGACTGGATTTCTGCCACAACCACAAGGCTTATAATAATTACAGGATTAGGCTTAGTTTCCACCTCCTTTTTAACCTACGCTACAGGGATCACTGGTGAATAATGATTTGGCCTTTGACCACCTGGTAACAGAAACTACCTGCTCTATCAAATTAAGTTTTTAACAACACAGATGCAAACTAGTCCCATTAATATTACTGTACTGACCAATTTTCTTTTTTCTGGTGGAGGGGAACTGGTACAATTATTTTGGTTGAAGACATACTTTGTCTCTTATGTATTAATAAATAATTCACTTACATACTATCAAGAAGAGACCAGAAAACTATTTTTAAAAATCATTTTGAGTAAAAAGTAATTTTAAGTCTATCTTTAAAAACAACATTGTTATTGCTCAGCATGAACTCTTAGAGCCATACAATTAACATCACAGTGTTTAAAGGGAAATTAGCCACATTGTGCCAACATCTGAAATGTCCCACAGAACTCCTTTATAGAAGTACCTACTTAAAAATGCTTTACTCCTGCTTTACTGTAATCCTTTTAGCAACCCTTTATGATCTGGTTGTCTCACTTAACTTGAACAAATGGTGCCAAATGGCAAAAATCTACTGTTTGCTTAGTTGCCCAATATAATACAGATCATAGAATATGCATATTCTAAAGCCAGAATGCCTGGGTTCAAAACAGCATCTGCCACTGTGACCTCACTAAACTTTCTGTGCCTCCAATATCTCACCTGCAAAACGTTGTTAATCACAGCATCTAATTTCATTTGGTTATTGCAAGGATTAAATAAGTATACTGCTAAAAGCACTTAGAACAGTGTATCAGCTCAAAATATACATCAGTTGTTGTTTCTGTTGTTATTATTTTCTAGTATTGATTAATCACTCTCTAGCCTTAAGACAATTAAGATACTCAGGGAACACTGAAGGCGAAGCTAGGCAATGTTGTGCAGAGGGTGGCCACTCTGTTTCTTTACCTGCAGGCCACAAACAGTGGCTGGAGGAAAATGGCTGAAAGACCATCACATTCAATCTTACAAGCAGGACACAGCAGAAGTAAGGTCCAAGTCCCCACTGCCGTTCCCCTTGCAAACAAGATTAGGAAGAACAATTCTCTCCAAGGAGAAGTAGTGCTTAGCTAGACTGCTCAATACCTTAAGAGTAAAGTAAAAGTACCTCCAAGTTACCCCAACAAAGCCATAGGACTTAGCTGAGATACAGTATGCTCAATAAGGAAAAATACATAGCTGTACTTTCATTTTGGAATTTTCAAATCATGTGTAATGTGCCTTATAGGAACTTTAAGAGTTGAGTACTCTATAATTTGTAAACCTATCTCATGCCAATGCATGTTCAACATTAAGAAATTATTATAATAAGAGGCTGGGAATATATCAATATTTCTAATCGGGGCAAAGGTGACATAAAACTAATTGCAAGCTATGAATTAAATGAAGCACAGGGGAGAAAAAAGAAAAATGGTTACTTACTTCATATTTATACTTCTCACCAGCTTTAGCCTTTTTTAGTCTTTCTAGAGCTTCTTGGCGCCCTTTCTTTGATATTTTTTCTCGCCGGGCTCGAGAAGCTACAAAACTCCCTGAATCTGACACAGCTGAAAGAAACCCAAATTTACAGAAGATGTCACAAAACTGTCAGTCATCTTCCCTCAAAAACAAAGGAACATTTCTCGCCAATAGTAACACATAATTTTAATATTATACAAATGGATACTTGTAACAACGTAAATAATTCCCAAAGCTCATGGCAAAATATGCAGATGTGTGTCTTCAGAAATTTTCTCTAAGATCCAGTTAAAACTGAAACCACTGTTATTTTTTCCTCCAAAAAGAGGAAAGTCCCCAATTCAACTGATATCCTATGGAGACACTAGAGAAGGGAGATCAGCCGTTAGCTAGTCCATAATCTTTCCATCAGAAATGACAAGCCACAAGTAATCCAGTGTGTTATAAAAGGACAATTCATTTTGTATTCTGTTAATCAAGACTTTAAGGAGCATCTGCTCTTTGCAAAGTAGTAGGCATTATTAGAGACACAAAGATCAAAAAGATGTGGTCCCTGTATTTACAGAACTTACAGTCTAATTTGGGAAGTAAGTAGCAACTGGCTCTAAAACAACATTTAGAAGTAAGTAATGCATGTCCTAATAGAAGTTCAGATAAAGTACCTGGAATTTCAAAGGAGGAATAGATTAGAAACTGGGGGAATTTAAGAAAGACAGCTCTGAGGAGATTCTTGATTCTATCACTAATTTAAAGGCCTCAGTTGGCTATATTATAGGATGACAGTAAAAAAAATTACAAAGATTAAAATGTGTTTTGTCGAAAATTACTGAACTACCAGAGGATCTCAGTGTTCATTCACTTAATCCTTGAATTATTCATGCTTTTGGTCATTATAAATTGACCACTCCACACACATACTAAAAAGAATTCCTCCACAGAATTAAGACTTTCATATACCAGCTGATGAATAACCAAGTCAAGCACTACAGTGCTGCCGGTCAGCCATGAGTTTAGGCTCAGCATGATTGTCATCTATGTCTGTAAAATGGAGTATTTTATTGTATCTGGTGATAATTAACTTATAAAAAGGAGTAGGCACAGAAAAGGAGAAGTATTGATAAGAGGTATCCTAAAAGCTCCAACCCTGCTGGAATGTTCACAACAACATTAAGCTGTTTGACTGAAATAGAAGATACAATTTAAAGAAGATGTACTAAATGCTGGCAATAAACTATTGAAAACTATATCTTAAAGGTGAAGCATAATTAGAGATCTTGTTTTTTTCTAGCTCTCTAGAAATGGAATCTCTCTTTATAACATCTCAGTCTATTGTTTGACTTTCACATTTGACTTTTAAATCCATTTTCAGAAAGACATTAAGTAAAAATTAAGGAATGCAGGTACTTAATAATGACAGCCACAAAATCTTGGGTGTCACTCAAATGATTTCAAAAATCATGAGCAGGCCTACATGAAAAGATTTCAGAGATTATTAAACATGACCACTAAAAGTGAAAAGCTGGCCTCAGTGTATCCCCTTCAAGATTCCCTTGACTCCTGATAAAATCCATAGGTCTTCAAATGGACTTATTCCATGGGCAACAATATTCCACTACACAGGGTTTGGGGTGCAATTACAAATAAAACAGATGCAGGACAGTCAAACTTATATACACATAGCCCGCACACACACCACACCTGGCAGTATCACACTCTAGCTTCAGAATGCAAAAATAAAGTAAAGCAGTTTTCTCAGAGAAGCCTCAATATAGCACTATATATAAGTGCTCAAGGGGCTCACAGTCAAGTACAGCAAAAGTGCCTGAGACTATGATGATAATATAAACATGGTGCCATAGAAGAGGTAAGAACACAGTACTGAAGAAATATAGCAAAAAGAGCCACTGACTTTGCCTAGGAAATCAGGGAAGGCTTCACAGGGGAGGTTTCCAATACAAGCCTAGAAAGAGTAGAATTTCACCACCAAAGAACAGGGTAAAAAGTAGCACAAGCAGAGGAAGAAGCAAGAGTCAAATTAAAAAGGGATGAAAATGCAAGGTTTATTAAGAAACTCAGAAAAAGTCAGTATGGAAGATAAATTCGACATGAGAGCGTAGAGTGAGTAGAAGAACCAGATTAGGGAGAAGCAGCCGTTAAGCAGTGGACAGTGGACAACTATCTTGTTGTTGTAAGCTATCTAACATCTGAAACTGTGAAATTCCCGCCTTATAAGTCTTGATGGGATGCAGAGCCTACGTCCCACTACAGAAGCTGAAAAGGTAGATGCTCCTTCCCAGACATCCTTGCAGCCAGGGCATGGGCACATAAAATAGGCGCTACCAATCAGGAACACCTGCTCACATTTTAAATCAGAAGCTAGTGTCAACAGGAAAGGGGGGGGGCTTAAGGAAAATTCTAGAAGCAGCAATAGCTATAGAAGGATTGAGATCCTGGAGCAACAGTGAAGCAATGTCCCAACATACAAACTATAGCATCAAGTATTTGGTCAAGATTGCCGATGATCTTACTGGCCCAGTTTTCTGACACAATTTCAATCACTGTTCCTAGCTAAGCAGCCCCCAGACTAGCTTTCCAGTCCTCCTGGAGTTTCTCTGAAAAACACATATACTTCTAATAAATTCTTTTTCTGTTTAAATTAACTACAGTTGGTTCCTGCAGCTTACAATTAAGGACTCTAATGAAGAGCCTCAGGGTCCTCATCTGTGAAATGGAGATAATCACGTCTGCTTCAAAAACCTGTTAAGGATTATATGAGGATGCCTATCATACTTTGCACTTAGCAATATAGAGGAAGCTCATTTAATGTCTCTGTGCGTATGCAGATGCAGGACAGTCAAACTTATACACACAGAGCCCACACACACACCACACCTGGCAGTATCACACTCTAGCTTCAGAATGCAAAAATAAAGTAAAGCAGTTTTCTCAGAGAAGCCTCAATATAGCACTATATATAATTATATAGTTATAATTTAACTTCACGAAGACAGAAACTATGTCCAGCCTACCCACCATTTTAATGCCAGAGCCTGGCAGAATGCCTATTCCTGGTAAGTACATAATAAATATTTGCTGAGCGAACAAATGAATGAACCATTGTATCCACTTTTTTGATCATTAAACTTTCCCTGAGCTCTTTTCATATAGCAGCCAGTTACAGACTTTTCAACTTTTCACTGCCATTTTCAAGGTACACCACCTTCTAATACTCAAGAAAAAAAAAAAAAAAACCCTAGATTTTCTTTTTTGGAACGTATCTCCAGTGCTTCCTGTAGTCAAGTTAGCAAAAAAGAATAAGCATGAAAAAAAATCCAGTTACAAAGGTTTAAATATTTGGCTCAAAATTACCATGTATCTCCACCCTCCCCAAAAGCACAGACAGTAGCCTGCAACAATCTTTCAGGTAACAATCTTTCAGTCTGTCCTAAAGGAAAAATTCCAGTCACAAGTCCCCAGCAACTACTTAATCAACACCATGACTTAAGAGGGGTCTCAAGATTACACAGTATCCTCCAGGGAGTGATTTTCTTGATGTTCACGGATGACATACAGCTTTTAGGGTGAAGAAAGGGCTTAGTGGCAAATCACTGATAGATGGCTACAAAGACTGTTCACATACTCACATCCTACATCCCATTTGTAATCCAGGCTAGCCGTCTCTCCAAAATAAATTGTCTTAAAAAACGAAAGGCTAGAAGAACAAATTCAAATCTGTAATTCACAACTAGGTGAATGCAAAGGAAGCTGATTAGGAAATAAGTTCTCATTAATGGTGATGTATTTGAGTGACAGGAGATGTGACGCTTGAGCTAACAAAATGAAGCATCTGATTTTAAGTTAGAAGTTCACTGAAGTTAAGTCACACTTTAGTTGAACACTGTTCAAAAATCAGAAATCAGACAAAGCCATTTGCATTTCTGTATTCTATTTTTGGAAATAAAAGATTACCACTGACAAACTGAGTGATACACAGGGCATCCGAAATGCTGCTGAACGGATGCATTTCTTTTTAGAAACTTCAGCAGAAATGACTAGATTGGGAACACTATTTCTATGCAGCACTTGAAGAACTTTCCAGAGAAGAATGTGAAAGAAAAACTGTTAATGCATAAAGTAGAAACCCATTACCTAAAAAGACAAAACGCGTTTGTACCTGGTGACAGCGCTTGGAGCTTTCTTTCCTGCTCAGTTACAATGTATAATAATTTTCCTGGGAGTTCCTAAAAAGGAGGGCACACATCTGTTCTGTCCTAGCCCTCAAGCGGATACTTGGGATGGCAGCAGTAAAATACTTTCGGCCAAGACAGTGCCCCATCGGGGCCAGTCTCCATGAAGTTATGCCCAGCACGTGGGTGCAACTCACCAAAAAAATAAATAAATAAATAAATAAAAAGGCAAGCGACTGCAGAGACCATCAGTAGCAGGGGTGAGACAGCATTCCAAACAAAAAAATCCTGCAGTTCTGGTTTGCCAAGAGCAAACCGTCCTGCAAGGAAACCCTGTACGACGCCAGAAGGGCCCCCGCCTGAGACGACCAAAGTCTGCGCCCAAACAGACCCGCGGGGCAACCCAGGCACGCGCCTCCCTCAGAAAAAAACTAAAGCAGAGACCTCCCTCCCCTAACCGCACCACCCGCAATCATGCCACGGTCCCAACCCGGAGCCCCGCACGCGGAGTCGTCCCTCACCGCTTGCTCCCAGCTCGCAGTCATCGCCATACACGGGCGCCATGGCCCCAGAATCTACCGATTCCGCGCCAACCAGCACGAAACTGGCGCGGGGGCCGAGACAGGCGCCAGCCCGAAAGCCAATCAGCTGCTCGAGAGGCTACGGACTTCCGCCCGGAAGGCCACTGACGTGCCACGCCGCGCCCCGCCCCGCCCCCGGCCTTCTCGCGGGCCAGCGTTTGGCGCCCTGTGATGACCCCTTAGGGAAATGCTAGAGCTGGGGTGGGGGGAGGCCGGAGGAGAGCAGGAGAAAGAAGCGGTCGGGCCCTGAAAAGGAGACGCCTGGAGACTCTGCGCAAGCGCACGCATGCTGCTAGGAAAAGATTTGGGCGCGTGTGAGTAGGGGGTTCTCTGGTTCTGAGAGCTGATTTTCCGTGAAAAGAGGCGCGGGCGGGCAGGAGAGTGGGCGTGGTTGCACCGTTTTTTTCCCAGAGTCTGGGAAAGCGACTGCCTCCTGCTGCGCACTTTGAGTTTTGCCTCATACTTTGTTTCTCAGAGTGTGAACATAGTTGCTGTGTGATTTTACATATATATATATACATATATATATATATACACATATATATACACACATATATATATGCATGCCACCACTTAAAGGTATATGCACCATCTTAACCAAATGACCAAAAGTAGTATCACCAATAAGTGGCGGTCTGACCTCATATGCATCCTGGTATGATGCACTTGAAAAAGGAACAGCATCGCCTATTAGGTTCTCTTGCAAAAAATGTCTAACCTGAATCTAACTACGAAGAAACAATCAGACCTACTCAAAGTGTAGGTCAATCTACAAAACATCTGGCCTGGACTCCTCCAAAATGTCAATGTTATGAAAGGCAAAAAGGGCATTAGATTCTTGTGTATGGTACCATGCATGTAATGTATGCATCTCATTTTATCTTTTTCCACATAGGTATAACATATTTTTATTAAGTAACGCCTGCTACACATTTGTAAATAGTTTTCCTACGTTTTTGCCCACATTTTTGTTGATCCCTTCTTCATGTGACAATTTTGTAATATTTTCTCTAAAGAGGATAAAAAGATAATTCAGTCTGTTCTCTAGCATGATTGATCAATGTTTGTTTCTTAATTTCTGATTGTTTAGAAATTTTTCTTTCAGCTTCATACTCATTTAATATCATGTTAAGATATGATCCATATGTTGTGATATATAACATGTAGTAATTCGCACTTAGACATACTGGCTGTTTAAAGTAATAGGACAGATTTATGCCTACACTTCCCTTTTAAAATTTGTTGGAACTTTTATAGTTTTATTATCAAGTTTATTCCTAACAGGAGAGAACCATTTTGGCTAGACATCGATAAGAACCAAATCCTTACTTTAACAATTTCACATGTCTGATCATTTCCTACATGCCAGCTTATAACTCTGAGCATTTCAAATCTTTTTGTTCTTTTATTGCTGCTATGGTCTGAATGTTTGTGTCCTCCCAAAATTCATATATTGAAACCTACTCACCAATGTGATGGTATTAGGAGGTACAACCTTTGGGAGGTGATTAGGTCATGAGAGGGGAGACTTCGTGAATGGGGTTAGTGTACTTAGGCCCCAGAGGGCTGCCTTGCTCCTTCTTCCATGTGAGGACACAGCAAGAAGGTGCCATCTATAAACCAGAAAGTGGGCCCTCACCAGGCACCAAATCTGCCAGTGCCTTAATCTTGAACTTCCCAACCTCCAGAACTATGAAAAATATATTTCTGTTTATTAGCCACCCCATTTATGTTATTTAGTTATAGCAGACTGAACAGACTAAGATAACTACCCACATACTCTGGGGGCAAGGACCTGTAGGAAACTTTCATATGATATGCTGTCTGGCCCTGCACATTCATGTCACAACTCCAGGCAGGTCACCACAGTGGGGTAGGAATATTTCTGGAAGCTATTCCTACCCCAGGAGGTCTATCAATAACTTAAGTATATATGAAACTGCCTTCAACCCACATACATAGATGGCATTAAGCCTAAACTAAATGCAATATCAACTCAACTTCCCCATAGTAGAATCTTAAAATGCCTATGCCCACTCCACTACCACCAGGCAGGAAGGGAAGTGTGTCAGAGGGACAATTGGAGGTTCTCAAGAGCTGATTATTAAATATTTGGGAATTTTTTAATCTGCCTGTTAAACTGTTGGTAGCTTGAAATCAGTCATGGTGGGAATATTACACGATGGAAATTGGCAAATGGCACAAATTAGAGCTTTATTTATTTATTTATTTTGAGAGAAAGATGTGATGGCTGAAGCTTCAGCAGCCATCTTAAATCATGAGCTAAATGAGAATGAAAGTCACACATTGAGATGGTGGAACAGAATAATTAGAGCCTAGATCCCCAATATCCATGAAGCTACCACATCATCCCTGGGCTGCCTACCTCCAGACTTCTTCTACATGAGAGAGAAATAAACATCTATAATATTCAAAGCCACTGTTTCTGACTTTCCTATTATATTCAGCCAAACCTAATTCTGTAGATTATACTTATTTTACTTATGAAGAAATGGAAACTCAGTAAGGTAAGTAGCAGACTGGGGATTCAGCCTCTTATGTGTGTAACTCCAAGGCTGATACTTTTTTCCATTGTGCAACTGTGTCTGATAAGTGGGTGTCTATCTCATTTCAATGGCCATAACAATTAAGTGAATAACTTGCATAGCATTTATTCATTCAAAAAACATTTATTGAATGCCTACATCTTTCTGACACTATTCAAGGCCCTAAGGATAAGGTGGTAAAGAAAAACAACTTCCCTTGCAATGATTTTCTACTCTTCAGGTAACCTTTCTTTTATAAACTAGATATTTTTTTCCTAGATGGGGAGAGAACCAGCCAACCAGATTATATTCTGGCATCCCTGCCAGGTGTATTTCTCATTGCAAAGCAATAAATTAGCATTCTTGTTTCAATACCAGTGTGAGTTTGTTAGCATGAATCTGGCCTCTGGGCCTGACTGTCTGTGGCTCTATTTACAAAAATCAGCTTTGTGGCCATGCAAAGATGCCGATCCCAACTAGGTAATGCTGTTTATATGCAGCTGTGGAAAAAGGATTATCTGCTACCTGAAAATAGGCCAGCAGTGAGAAGGACTGCATATGCTCTCAATGTCCCACAAGGATTCCAGGTAATAGGAGAGAATGTGCAACTCCCTAGGGTAGCTGGCAGTGCCCAGGTTCAAACCATTTCCTTATCCACCTAAATTGCAAAGCCTCTCTCTTGCCTTACTTGCCTATAAAAAGGCAGAGTGGCAGCGGGGCAGGGCCTAGCTCCTGGAACACAATCCATGATGCGTCCCCACTGCTTTGGACAAAGCACACCTCTCTGGATGGCATCTGCCATTCTGGTCCTGTGAGGCACCCTGTGCCCGTGAGGAGCCTATGCTGTCTGATCCTCATGGTGTTTGGTTGAGTCCTTTGCTTAACAGCAATAATTCTGAGGCTACCTGCATCGACACACAATGGGGGGAGATATTTTGGCTTAATTATAGACTCCATATTACCTCTAAAGCAAAAATGGATGACACACAGAAAATCAGGGAACAGAGAGATAAAAATAAATGGATCTAGCATTGCCTAAGGGAAAGAGACACTGGGGAGAAAAGCAAACTACTGTACTACTTAGACATGGCCCCTAAATAGATATACATACATGTGTACATATATACATACATACAGATACACATTAGGTTTTCCTGATGTCGACGACAAATAACCCCTTCAATAATTCATAGTGGAAATTTGTCATTTTTTGGCTGCCCAATACCTGATGCCTCCTTCCTGTGTCCAGGGAATTTCCTACATTCTGGGTTTTGGGGGAGCAGACTTGTCTATCACTTTAGAAACTGAATATATTTTTGCCCCAGCAACCCCACCAGCTACAGCATGAACACTTTTTAAGCTTGGCAATTTCCACAAGGGATTCTGAATTTGGAGCTAGTCTCACAAAAAACAGGGACATTCCTTTGTGTCGGGGGCATTTCCTGATTGGCAGCAATGGCTTCAGAGCCACTGCAAAGGCAAGTGTGCAGGCCACCTACAATGGCAGAAATGGCTAGGATGCCCCTTTCCAGATTGCTCAGAGGTGTGATTTTGCCAGTGGTTTCGGCTTCAAAGTCTCTCTTTGTGTTTACCCACTTTAGCCTGGTTCTCTGGGCTTCCTAGTGATTCTGTGAACTACCTAACACTCTCTCATAAGCGTCTTCTTTTTCTCCTCCCCCCTCCTCCTGCTCCTCTTCTTCTTTCTCCTCCAGTTCCTCCTTTTCCTCTCTCCACTTCTCTTGTCTTAAGTCAGCTGGAAGTCAGCTTGCAACTAATATCCCTGTCTGGCACACTATTCCATTTCTTTTCTTTATTCTCATTCCATACTCACCAAGAAATCTCCTGGTTAGTGTTTCAGATACTTAAATACTAGGACAGAAGAATGCTAGACAGAGGATGAGACCATTCGAGCATTTGGAAAGTAATGGTCCCCACTATCAATTAATAGATGTTTATTCTAGTCAGAACATGTTTCTTATGAGTTGAAGTGAAGTACATCTTCCCCCAAGAGACCTCTTCTGGGTGTTCTAAGGAAATCCAGTCAATACCCACAACACTAAGGACAAGACCTTGGACAGTGGGACCGAGAAGGGTCTTCCCTACAACAAGCCAGCACTTGGCACTCCCAGACCGCAATCCCACAGACACACCCTCCCTAACCAGTGAACGTCCCTATGAGTCTTGACCTTCATAAATACATTTCTGTCTTGTCTCACAGAATTTACTGATTAAAAAATAAATTGGACATTTTTATTCATTTATCCCCTTCAGACAAAATAATCATTTTGTAAGGTATAGTTTTCTAGATCTATTAAATTGAGAGGAGGGGAGAGACATACTAGAATTGGCCATTAATTATTTTATATCATAACTATTCCATTTCATATCTGTTAGTAATAATTCAGCTATTAATTGATTCCAGGAAAAACAAAAGCAATCTAAATGTGTGCTACCCATGTAGATAGGTTGCCACACATTATGCCCTGTGAGTCTTAATCTTGGAAACCAGAATATGAAACATTGAGTCTAGAGGTTATATCCTTGAATGACTTGAATTGTAAACTCCACAGCCCTAGTGACTTCCAGGCAGAAAATTCTATTTGCTTAGAATAGCCATGAAAATTAATCAATTAACAAACAATAAAAACAAACAGAGATATCTGCATGTATATCTTAACTAAAGAGCACTAATTAAACCAAGAACTTAGAGTGAGAATTAATTTGAGTACCACTTTTATGTAGAGTTAATTTTAGCCATCCTGCATCTGTACCCTTTTCTCAAACCCACTCGTGCATGATGCTCTTGGTCCCACCCTCCTAGAGAGCAATGTTAGATTCGTGCCCTCAAGTGATCTAACATGAATTATTGACCAATGGACAGATCCTTTGTGATAACTGAGCCCTGGCTCACAGTATAAACATGCAATGTCATTGTGAATAAAACCAGCATGAACTAACACTTGGGAATGCAAAACTAGAAATCATCTGGGAAGTATTAAAGGTATTGAAATGAAGTTAAGAAAGAATTATGCAAACTAGTACAACCTCTCTGGAAAGTAATAAGGAGATACCTTAAAGAGCTACAAGTAAAACTACCATTTGATCCAGCAATCCCATTACTGGGCATCTACCCAAAGGGAAAAAAGACATTCTATAAAAAAGACATCTGCACTAGAATGTTTATAGCAGCACAATTCACAGTTGCAAAGATGTGGAAGCAACCCAAGTGCCCATCAATACATGAGTGGATTAATAAAATGTGGTATATGCATACCATGGAGTTCTACTCAGCCACAAAAAACAATGGTGATCTAAGACCTCTTGTATTATCCTAGATAGAGCTGGACCCCATTCTACTAAGTGAAGTATCACGAGAATGGAAAAACAAGCACCACATATACTCACCATCAAATTGGTATTAACTGATCAACACTTCAGTGCACATATAGTAGTAACATTCATCGGGTGTCAGGCAGGTGGGGGGGAGGAGGGGATGGGTGCGGTGCACACCGTTTGTGTGATGCACACACTTGAAGCTCTGACTTGGGTTGGGCAAAGGCATAATGCAACCTAAACATTTGTATCCCCGTAATATCCTGAAATAAAAAAAAAGAAAAAATTATGAGTTAGAATGTTGATCATATAGTTGGTCAATAGTGAATTTCAGCAGATGATGGCAGCATGAGGGTTTCCTACTTTATATCTGGCCAACGTTCTATAAAGCAGTGGTTCTCAGCCTTGGCTGCAAATTAGAATCATCTGGGGAATTTTTCAAAATTCCAACACCCAGTAGCTCCCCAGACCTATTAAACCAGAATTTCTGAGGACAGGATTCCAATGTGCAGCCAAAGTTGAGGACAAATGGTCCAGAAGAGGCATTGCTAAACCTTCAGCAGGATGGCTAACTTGGATATAAACATTCAGTCAAACGATATGTAGTCACAAATGTCTGGAGGCACCTTTTCCCATGAGGAAGGAGGACTCATCTCCCACCTATTCTAAAGACGTTCACTCTTTAGTATCCTATAGCATTCAGTATTGTGGCTTCCTATGAATTGAATTAATATCTGGGTTACCCGAAAGATTTTATGCAAGGTCAGCACTAGCTTTATTAGAAATAATACAAAAGATCCTATCCCTGTTGTTAAGCATCTGTCATCAATAGAAATCACAGTCTGACAGCATCTCTGTGGTTTGGGTTTAGGAAATGGAAAATTATTTTAGTTAAAGCAATCATCACTTGTTGCTTCATCATATTACCTTCTTTGTTCCTTCAACCGTAAAGACAGCTTACATTTCATTTCTCTTAGTCCTTATCCTTATTGAATAATTTCTGCCAGTGAGACAAACTTGCCCAAACAGTCATTAATAGTTCAGATACAGTTAAGAGTTTGTTTTATAATCATCTGCTTTAAAAGATCATCTTGAAAACACAAAACAAAAGGTGTTAAAAGCTGGAGCAGTAACGAGGAGGGGGGATGTCCCTTAGATCAGACATTACTAGCAAAGTAAGTCTGCTGAAAAGTTATGTATGTGTGTATAAATCTGATGCTCTCCAGAGCCATATATAAATTATCCTTAGATCAAAAACAGAGATTATGTCTCAATCGATCTTTACTTTCATTTTCCTCCATTGGCATAAATAATCAATGGTTAGCTGTGCTTGATGACTCGTTATAGCTATACCCCTTTGATAAAATGGGCATGTTCCTAAAAATTCCTGTCAATGTATACTTGTATTTTACAGGTTATAGGCCACCTTACATGTTTAATTGAACCTTTTATTTTGAGATCATTGTAAATTCACATGCAGTTGTAAGAAATAATACAGAAAGATCCATGAACCTTTTGTCCAGTGTCTCCCAATGGTAATGTCTTGCAAAATTATAATACCATATCACAATCAGGATATTGACATCAATACAGTCAAGATACAAGGCATTTCCACCACTAAGGATTCCTTATATTGCCTTTATACAGCCATACCTGCTTCCCTGCTGCCCTACCCCCATCCTTAGCCACTGACAACCACTAATATGTGCTTCCTTTCTATAATTTTGTGTACAGGTCTTTGTATGGACATGTTTCATTTCTCTTGGGTAAATACATAAGAGTGGGACTGGGCACAGTGGCTCATGCCTACAGTCCCAGCTATTCAGGAGATTGAGGCAGAGGATACCTTGAGCCCAGAAGTTCAAGGTTGTAGTGAGCTGTGATGATGCCACTGCACTCTAGCTGGGGTAACAGAGCGAGACCCTGCCTCAGGAAAAAAAACAAAAAAACTTAAGAATGGAATTGCTGAGTTATATGGTAAGTATATGTTTAACTTTAAAATAAACTGCCAAACTGTTTTTCCAAGTGGCTATACCATTTTGCATTCCCATCAGCAATGTATGAGAGATCCAGTTGTTCTGCATCCTCAGCAATACTATCAGTTTTTATTTTAATTTTCATTCTAGTGGGTGTGTATTAGTATCTCATTGTGAGTTTTTTGGTTTTTTTGAGACAGAGTATCACTTTGTTGCCCAGGCTGGAGTGCAGTGATGTGATCATAGCTCACTACAGCCTCAAACTCCTGGGCTCAAGCCATCCTCCTGCCTCAGCCTCCTAAGTAACAGGGACCACAGGGGCACCACCTGTAGCCACTGTGCCTGGCTAATTTTTTATTTTTTGTAAATACAGGGTTTCACTATTGCCCAGTCTGGTTTCAAGCAATCCTCCCGCCTTGGCCTCCCGAAGTGCTAGTATTACAGGTGTGAGCCACCATGCCAACCTCATTGTGAATTTTAATTTGCACTTCTCTGATGACTAATGATGTTGAGAATCTTTTCATGTGCTTATGGGCCCTTCATAACTGTTTTCTCTTCACTGCACTTGTTCTGTTTCTTTTTCCTCTCTTTTTCCACTGCTCTGGTTTTAATGAGTTTATATGATTCCAGTTTATCTCCTCTCTTGGCATATCATTTATAATTTTTTAAAAACATTTTTAGGAGTTGCCCTAGGGCTTACAATATACATTTAAAAATAATCTGAGTCCACTTCCAAATTAACATTGTAGTGTAGGTACCTTTTAACTGAGTATTTCCTATTCTTCCCTGCCATCCCATGTGACGTTGCTGTCATTCATTTCACTTATCCATATGCTATAATCAACCAATACATTGTTATAATTTTACTTTACACAAACTGTTATCTTTTAGGTCAATTAAGAATAAGAAAAATAGAAGATTTAATTTTACCTTCATTTATTCTTTTCTCTATGTAGAGCCCAGCTTCTGACCTATATCATTTTCCTTCTGCCTGAAGAACTTCTTTAAACATTCCTTGCAGGGGAAGTCTTCTGTCAATGAACCCTCTCAATTTTTGTCTGAGAAAGTCTTTATTCCTCCTTCACTTTTTTTTTTTTTTTTTGGTACTTCAGCAGCTTTATCTTTTGAGACCATGCATATAATGAGAAGTTACTTTAAAGCAGCATTTTAAAAGAAAAAAAAAGTAAGTAAATGCATTATAAACAGCATTTAATTTCCTACAGGAGAATAATCACTCAAAAATAGTAATTATCTAAAACACTGAAAAAAATTAGCAATCATTAAACAGGTTTCAGTCTTTTGATGTTAAATAAATGGACAAGGCTGGGCACAGTGGCTCATGCCTATAATCCTAGCACTCTGGGAGGCTGAGGTGGGAGAATTGCTTGAGCTCTGGAGTTTGAGACCATCCTGAGCAAGATTGAGACCCTGTTTTTACCAAAAATAGAAAGAGTTAGCCAGGTATAGTGGCGCACATCTGTAGTCCCAGCTACTCGGGAGGCTGAGGCAGGAGGATCGCTTGAGCCCGAGAGTTTTGAGGTTGCAGTGAACTATGATCACTCCGTTGCAATCTACCCAAGGTGATAGAATGAGACTCTGTCTCAAAAAAAAAAAAAAATAGATGGACAGCATCTAAATAGCATTAGAAATAATGAAAAACTTTCATGGTTGACATAATATTTTTGTTGTATTAATATTTCAAAATTCCACAAAAGATGATAAAAATCAAAATAACAAATTATAAACAATTAAGCTTGAAAAACATAAAAAGAATTATTACATACCCATAATAATGGGAATTAAAACAAAGGTCAGTCTACATATTTTCACACAACATTCTTTACTCTTTGGGCTTTATACATCATCAAAATCAGAATAAGTGAAGTCAAGAACATTTCTGATTGTTACCAAGAATTGCTTTAGGATTTCCAATTCTCTTGTTGCTTTCATTGTAAGCAAGTAAAAAGAATCTGTTCTATTTCTTGATTCTACAAGTTGTTCTCAACCACATCTTCCTTTTTCCCTTTGGAAGGATAATTTCACTGGATATAGACATGGAGGTTGACAGTTCTTTTTTTTTCTTTCAACACTTTAAAGATTTCACTTCTTGCTCCTCTTGCTTGCATAGTTTCTGATAAGTCCACTAAAATTCTTACCCTTATTCTTCTGTAAGTAAAGTTTTTCTCCCCCACTCTGGCTTCCTTCAAGATTTTTTATTTGTCCTTGATTTTCTGAAGTTGGAATATGATATTCCTATGTGTGTTTTTTTTGTTTTTGTTTTTGGTTTTTTTTTTTTTTTTTTGGTGTTTATCCTGCTTGGTGTCCTCTGAGCTTCCTGGATCTGTGGTTTTGTGTCTGTAAGATTAATTATACATAGAGTTCGTGACCATTACTCCTTCAAGTATTTCTTTTGCCCTGATTTCTTTCTCCTACTGGTATTCCAACTACGTGTATATTATACCTTTTGATGTTGTCCCCTTGCTTTTTTCCAATCTATTTTCTCAAGATTGTGCTCCCTGTTGACTATGGTTGTCTTTATTTTTCCTTAGGTGAGACAAGAAGACTGGAAAGGGCCGAAATTCCCTTCCCCCAAATAAAATAATGTCTCGATATTGCCCTTTAACAAAGTTTTACCCTCTGACAAAGTCTTTCCCTCTAGAGAGTAGGCTTTTGTGATGGAGAAAATTCTGGAAAAGTTTCCCAATGATTATTCTTCCTCTTTCCCCTTAGAGAAGGGGTCCCCAACCTATGGTGAGTTGTATAATTATTTCATTATATATTACAATGTAATAATAATAGAAATAAAGTGCTCAATAAGTTTAATGTGCTTGAATCATCCCGAAACCATCCCCCTCTCCCTGGCCTGTGGAAAAATTGTCTTCCATGAAAATGGTTCCTGGTGCCAAAAAGGTTGGGGACAACTTCCCTAGAGGATCTTTCTCAGATCCTCACTGTGAGAATCTTGGGGGTGTCCCTGGAGGACAAGCCCACAAAAGTACAGGTTCCCCCTATGACTGTGGCCCCAGGAGTCTCTTATCTCATGCTAGCCCAAACTCAGCCTCCGGCAATTCATCAAAGTCATGTTTTAAGTATTCCTACCAGTTTATGGCTCCAGCAGCTTCTGTTCCAGGTAAGCAAATCTTGGCTGTGATTCTCTGTATGTGCCTGTCTCTCCAAATTTTGGGATGGAAGTTTGCCCTTTTACCTCAGTTCTCTGGTGGGTCTAAGAAAAGTCACTGATTTTTCAGTTTGTCCATCTTTTTCTTGATGTAAGACAGTAGTGACAACTTCCAAACTCTTTAAATGTAGGAGCTGAAATCAGAAATCTCTTAGCCATCTCTTGTCTTTCTTCCTCCTCCTCCTCCTCCTCCTCCTCCTCCTCCTCCTCCTCCTCCTCTCCTCTTCTTCCTCCTTTTGGGGAAAAAGGAACAGATAATTTTTAATATTTTTTTGTTTTTTGTGTTTTTACAAATACACAGGTGAATCATGTAATGCTACCAGCACTGGATACAATCCTGGGCCACAAGTCTGTACCCTCCTTTGCAATTGGTCTTTTGAGAGTAGAACCTTTCATCTTGCCTTTATTATTTGCTATGACTTCTACATTATATTCAAAATAAAGAAACTTGCCATCTTTTCTATGGTATGACTTTCATTGTCCAATTATCACTGCTGGATATACTTTCTTTCTAAGCTCTGGTTTGCCTTTCTTGACTATGGCCATCACCACATCACCCGACGCCAGCAGCAGGAAGTTTGTTCAGTTGTCCCTTGATCCCCTTCACAGAGATAATACAGATTTTTGGCTCCTGTGTTGTTAGCACAGCTGATCACTGCTCCTCCCAGAAGATCCAGGGAAATCCAGAATTTCCCACCAGATGACCCATCACATCCTCCCTTTGACAACTTGAAAGCCAGAAAGGGATAGAAAGTTGTATATCTTCTTTGATGAAGTGTTTGTTCAAATGTTTTGCTCTTTTTAAAAATTGAGTTATTTGTCTAATTATTAAATTATGAGTTTATATACATCCTAAATAAAAGCTCTTTATAAAATATGTGTTTTCCAAATATTTTCTCCTAGTCTGTGGCTTGCCTTTTTTTTTCTTAATTGTGTCTTTGAAGAGCAAAAGTTTTCATTTTTGATGTAATTCAATTTATCCATTTTTTTGTGGTTCATGCTTTTTGTGTCTTATCTGAGAAATCTCTGCCTAGCCCAAGGTCACAAGATTTTCTCTTATGTTTTATTTTAGAAGTTTTACAGCTTTTACATTTAGGTCTATGATCCATTTCAAGTTAATTTTTCTATATGATATCAGATAAGTGTTGAGGTTCTTCTTTTTTTTTTGCTTATAGATATGCAAGCATACAGATATGCACATGGCATCCTTTTTTATTTTTATTTAATTTTTAATTTTTTTTTTTTTGAGACAGAGTCTTAATCTGTTGCCTAGACTAGAGTGCCGTGGTGTCAGCCTAGCTCACAGCAACCTCAAACTCCTGGGCTCAAGCAATCCTCCTGCCTCAGCCTCTCGAGTAGCTGGGACTACAGGCATGTGCCACCATGCCCGGCTAATTTTTTCTATATATATTTTTAGCTGTCCAGATAATTTCTTTCTATTTTTAGT
Organism: Eulemur rufifrons; assembly: GCF_041146395.1. Taxonomy (NCBI): domain Eukaryota; kingdom Metazoa; phylum Chordata; class Mammalia; order Primates; family Lemuridae; genus Eulemur; species Eulemur rufifrons. The sequence continues at coordinate 124,197,519 of NC_091012.1, forward strand.
AGAGACGGGGTCTCGCTCTTGCTCAGTCTGGTCTCGAACTCCTGAGCTCAAACAATCTGCCCGCCTCGGCCTCCCAGAGTGCTAGGATTATAGGCGTGAGCCACCGCGCCCACCCTATTTTTATTTTTAATGGTGGTAAAATGCACATAGCATAAAATTTAACTGTACAGTTCAATGGCATTAAGTACATTCACATTGCTGTGCAACCAATCTCCAGAACCCTTTTTATCTTACAAAAATAAAACTTCTGTACCCATTAAACAACAACTCCCCATTCCCCCTGTCTCCAGTCCCTGGCAACCACCGCTCTACTTTCTGTCTCCATGAATTTGACTCCTCTAGGTACCTCATATAAGTGGAATCATACAGTATTTGTCTTTTTGTGACTGGTTCATTTCACTTAGCATGATGTCCTCAAGGTTCATCCATGTTGCAGCACATGTCAGAATTTCCTCTCCTTTTTAAGGCTGAGTAATATTCCATAGTATGTATTTACAACATTTGTTCATCCATTCATCCATCAGTGGACACTTGGGTTGCTTCCACCTCTTAGTTATTGTGAATAATGCTGCTATGAATGGCACCATTTTTTTAAAAGGTAATTTTTTTTTACTGTAGAATTACCTTGTCACTTTTATTGCAAATCAGTTCACCACAGACATGTGGGTCTATTTCTGGATTTTCTATTCTGTTCCATTTCTCTATATGTCTATATTAATGGCAGTACCACACTGTTTTGACTACTGTAGCTTTACAGGAAGTCTTAATATTAGGTGGTCTGAGCTCTCCAACACTGTTCTTCTTTCCAAAATTATTTTGGCTAATCTAGGTCTTTGCATTTTCATATAGTTTTTAGAATCAGTTAGTCAATTTCTACCAAAACACTTGCAGGAATTTTGATTTGTATTACATTGAATCTATAGATGAATTTGACAGATAACTCTCAGTTCAGGTGGCTATAACAAAATACCTTAGACTGGGTAATTTATAAATAATAGAAATTTATTGCTCATACTTACGGAAGGTGGAAAGTCCAAGATCAAGGCGTCAGCAGATTTGGTGTCTGGTGAGGGCCTGTCCCTCATAGATGGCACAGGACGTCTAAGTGTATTTTTCTTATAATCACAAATGGATGCAGTTGCGCTGTACGCAGTCATGAACATATGGAGGTGGAGAAGTTCTTAGACATCCTTTAAGGCCCCTCCAGGAGAAGCTAATTCCAAGAGACAGAGAAAATGATTTAAGAAATCCTTATGGCCCCTCCCACAAAACACCTTCTTCACGATTCACATTGGAAGGTTCTTTTGCCTTGGTAGGTAAGAGAACAGAGAAGAGGAAAGGGAAAAGGAGAAAGATACAATGGGCCAGGCTCTTGGGTCAAGCACAGAGATCTTGCATCATGTAAGAGTTGCTAGGAAACAGCAGAAAGCCACAAGAAAGATGTAGAGGCAATTATAAAATATATCATGCTCAGTTTTTCTCCAAGTCAGTTCCACACCAAGCAGAAGGTCAGTTTTTTTGGTCAGTGAGCAAAATGTTCGCAAAACCCTAGCGATCCATTAAAATAATTGTTGTGAGGTAGGGGAAAGGAAACAATTTCTGAGTTACTTGGCTTATCACTCTAACAGCTTAGAGAAGTTTTGTTAAAGGCATAATGGATAAAAAAACTTTAAATACATTTATTTGCTTGGAGCTGGGTTGTTTCACCAAATTACTGCAAATAAAATTACTCTGTGTCTAAAAAGAAAGCTAATAAGTTCCAAAGATCCTTGCTCCTTACAATTTCTCAATACATGCATTTTTTCTTTGACACCAGTTGTTCTCCAGATCCTAACTCCATCCTCGCCATTATTTACCTGCTTCCAGTTCTTTCAGGAGTATCTCTCATCGTGAAATCAGATTGCTTTTCTTTGCACTATTCTCCTATCCACTCAAAGCCACATTGAACAAGAAGAAAATAGTGCAGTTTCAATGCCAAAATAATTTGTTCAATAACAAAATGTTTATTGAGTGCTTAATATGTGCCAGGCACTGTTCTAGGCACTGGGGATATCAGCAGTGAAGCAAAGTCCCTGCCCTTACATTCTGCTGGGAGAGACAGACAATAAACCAATAAACATAACATATACCTCGGTGATTGGTATTATAGAGCTAAACAAAGCAGGGTAGGGGAGAATAGAAAGTGATGAGTTGGGTGTGGTAAAATTGATTATTTTAAGTCAGGGAAATATTCAATTTAACAGCACTCGTATACTGATTTATAATTCTAGGAAGGCTGGTACTGTCATAATTGTCTTTATTTTTCACCTGGCTTCAGGCTTGACACACAGTAAATGTTCAATAAACCCAATGAAAACAGTAATATGCAAAAATACCTACATTCTGCTCTTGAACTTGGATATGTCTTGACATCACATGCATGGATTATGATTCTAGTCCATATGTTGGAAATGTAAAGTCCAGACTTTGCATTTCTTCTTCAGAACTGTTGATAGCTAATTCCAACAGATCAACAAAAGCGAAAAGGCAGGGGTCATCAGTAGTCACTTTCCTCCAGGCCCAAGGAAGCTACTATCTCCTCATCTGTTCCTTAGCTTCATCTTGGGGCTAAGATCCCCAAAGAAGCCTTAAACGAAGTCATCATTTAAAGAGTTTCTGCAGCCCAGTTAATCAGCAAAAACACAGCAAATGATGAGGGGCAGTTACAAAATGCTTCAGGGATTCATTGATTCATTTAACAATTATTTTTAAAGCAACTACTCTGTACCAAGAACTATGTTGAGGTGGAGCAAATTATTTCACCTCAGTCCAGAATCTAGCCCTCAGCCACTTAGATTCAGAAAATCATATCGTTCACATACTCAGACTTCAAACTTTTGATGACAGGCTACCTGTAATTAACTGTGTAATTAAAATCACCAGGAAATGCTAATTCATTCATTTCTACAGTGATTTAGAATACCTCTAGCTGGGCCTGCTTCTAACATTTGTGGTGTCAGAGCAAGAGTATAAATGGAGGCCATATATCATAGGTCTAAATATTTTAAAAGTTTGAAATCATGCTAACAGATGGCATACGTATATGCACATACATAGAAATTTCATCTTCCTAACTCAATAAATATACCTTGTGAATGACCTAGGAGGCCAAGTGACTTGGAGTTTCATGCTGGAAAGAAGGGGGACAGAGCCCCTTCTCTGTCCCACACCACAGGGTGGAGCCCAGCCAGACACTCAGGTTCTGTTTACATCCTCCTGCTAATGGTCCCTGTTTGACCACCCCTTGTGCCTAGGGATGAGCAACTCTGTAGTGAGGTTATCCCTAGGAGGGAGACCAAGCAGGCCCTGGGAGCAAGCTTAGGACATTTGTGCAGAGAACTTCAGAGTGTTCTAGAAGGGAATGGGGATCTCCAGATGTGTGCCCTGTCCCCTTGGCCCTGTGGACTCCTTGGAGGAGGAGAACCAAAGCAGGACTCTTAAAATGGGATCCAAGGCCATGATACAGGGCACCACCTGCTCACCAGTAAGGTACTGGGAAGGCAAACAGAATGCTGCTGGGGAATCAGTGCAAAGGAGGGTGGTTCCCCAGCTCTGGAGCTGAAGGCCTAGTTGACCATCCCTCAGGGCATAGAATACCCCCTGGCCCAAGAAGATACTTGTCACCCACATTCATGTGTGTATCTCCTGTAATGGAGCTGACACAGTTTCCTTCCCCAACAACTCCCTTTTCTCTGAGGGTCAGAGGCTGCAAAAGTGCCCTGCAGACTGGGAGAATACATGGGGCTCGCCACAGGGGGCTGTTTCAGCCCAGAGCAGATACCTTTTTAAAATTCATGCAAAGTGCCATATAGGGTAGCTGGAATCTGTTGCCAACCCATTTCCAACTATGTGGGTCTGGGGAATTCTCAGAGCTCTGGAGCACCCCTTGTAGTAGACCACAGGGATTTTTTTTCTTTTTTTCCCTGTTTTAAATTATTATTTTTAATTGACACATAATAATTATATGTACTTGTGGGGTGCCCTGTGATATTTTGATATATGTGTACAATGTGTAATGACCAAATCAAATGACTTATCAAATCCATTATCTCAAACATTTATCATTTCTTTATGTTGGGAACATTCAAAATCCTCTATTCTAGCTATTTGAAAATATTAAATAGATTTCTGTTAACTATAGTCACCCTACACTGCTATAGAATTTTTGATATGGATCTCTGAGATCATTTCACTTCATGAGACTCTCAAAAGTAGAGAAGACCCCAGAAAGCCACTGATAAGTGTTCAGATAATAGGCACCTCCATAATTCAAGGGTAAATGGCTTAATTTACTGACCCAACTAGGTCCGTGGTAAGAATAGCATATTAAGTTGTATTGGTGGCCCTGTCTCCATTTTCTTTGCTTTACAGTCATAATTAATCAAAACCTATCCTCTCACCTTTCTCATGCTCATGGCAAATAATCACCTACTCTAAGCAGGAATTAATTTAGGGAATAGATTGGCAGTGATCCTTCTTTTGGATGTGAGACAAGGAGCTTGGGAGTATAATCAAATGCACTGTTATTCTAAGTGATGACAGCAAGAGGCAATTTCAAAACAGGCCTCTCTTGTGAACCACTGGGCCTTGATGACACGAGAGTGATTTTTCCATTATTGAGAAGAGCAAACCAGTGCAAATAGAGGTGGATGATTTTTCCTGACAGGTGAACCAGGCTTCAGTTAGTTTTAGAGAAACTTTCTGTTTGAGTCAATCTGTCTGTGCTGCATGGAGTTGGGCCATCATTTCAATGGATCCAGTGAATCACTCTGGAGAAAATAATGTGCCCAGAACTTTTTGTTTTTTGTTTTTTGTTTTGTTTTTTGGTTTAGGACCTGGAACCCACCCCTGGAGTGTGGCTTACCTCTGATGGCCAGTCCCAGCCTCTTCTCTTTTGGGGGATGATGTGTAGGAGAGAAGAATGAAGATGAGGGGAAGCCACAGGAGGGAAGAAGGAAGAGCTAGCTGCCTGGATATGAAACAGAGGCTTTGCAGGGTGAGGAGGATAGGGAACTGCGGGGAGAGATCCAACACAAATATAACATCTATTTCCTTGGGCTCCTCAGATGCTTTTAGACTCAAGCTCTGTGTGGTTTTCTTCCTAGTGTCCTCTGAACTCTCCCCATGCTGAGGATTCTTTCTTAGCAATCCTCCTATTGTTTGGAAAAATAAGTGTCAGGGAAGCAGAACCACCATGAGCTGTGGAGGAAGTGATTTATCACAGGAATTAGTCCTGGCCCCATTGTGAGAGGGAATTGGAGGATGGGAGAAGCCACCCACCGTCAGTCTGAGAAGTCCAGCACATCCAGCTACCTGTATGGAAGAGGAGGCCAGTGGGGAAACCCGTGGGAAGCGGCTCCTACCTCTGTGGGCCTGTAGCCACATGTCCAGTGGTGGGCCTTGGGCTGCTGTTGGTCAACAGGGTCAGCAGTCAGAATAAAGATCTGAACACAGAGCAGAGGAGAGTGAGGACACTCAGGATCTGCTGTCACTTCCACCTCTGTTTGTCACCACACCTAACCACAACAACCTTTGGAAAGTAACGGCTCCTGCTTCACTCCCACCTTCCAAATCTTGTGCAAATTCCTGTTTTGGCCAACTGTAACCCAGAGCCTTAAAGGAAGGGGATCCTGGGAAATGTGATTCCAGCTTAGCAAGTCAGCACACTACACACTACGTACAACGCTAGGAAACTCGCAGCATACCCACCGACAGAGCTACCCTAGCAACTGGCACAGCACCCAGATGGAGAAGGTCCAGGATGAACGGATAGAGGGAAAAGCTCAAAAGCATCCTTCTACTGATCAGAGCAAGTTTTACCATCCTGGAGATTGGAATATAGGAGAAAGCTATTAAGAATTTTCCTAGGCCAGGCACAGTGGCTCACACCTGTAATCCTAGCACTCTGGGAGGCCGAGGCAGGAGGATCACCTGAGGTCAGGAGTTCAAGATCAACCTGAACAAGATCAAGACACCATCTCTACTAAAAATAGAAAAAAATAGCTGGGTGTGGTGGCACGTGCCTGTAGTCCCAGCTACTCGGGAGGCTGAGGCAGGAGGATTGAGTAAGCTCAGGAGTTTGAGGTTGCTGTGAGCTAGGCTGATGCTACGGCACTCTAGCCTGGGCAACAGAGCAAGACTCTATCTTAAAAAAACAAAAAAAGAGAGAGAGTTTTCTTGCTAGGATGGTACAAAGAAAATCTTTACTTGGCTAAGGTGAATTTAGGTGGTCAGCAGTCTTCATTCTGAATTGAGGTAACGGTCAGCAGCCAGAATTCCCACTTTGGTGCAGCCAGATTTAAAATGAATCTTTTTCTCAGAAAGGCCCTAGCACATGCATATTTAAAGAGTTCTTTTAACACACAGAGTTATCTGAAAGAAAATTACCTTGACACATATTATGAAGACTCCACATTGTTAAAATGAACAAATTCCTTATCAATCGTGCTTAGAATAGCTCCTTGGAAGGGAGAAAATGTTTATTAGAATCAATTAAAGTACGTTTGAGAGATTTATTTTCTACATCTTTATTCCCCTATTTAAAGAGAGTGCTGAGTTGTATATTAACACTTCAAGATCTTGACCATTTTTTATCTTGAAAAAATGAGAGAGAAAAATGTTTGTCATTCCAGGAGCATAATCAGTTGAGCCGGCACACAATGACATAGTTAATTCACCAACGGAATTTGTTGCCATAGCTCCAGCGAGGGACAGGGTAGATTAAACAATGGCCTTTTTCACGACTGCAGCTTTCACCACAACCTGCCTGTCCACACACAACAGGCCATCATAGCGCCAGTTCAGAGCACAGTGATTGTCAATGAACAGCAGCCTAGAGGGGACAAGAGGCGGCTTGTGGTAAATAAAGCAAGAGCGCCGAGCAACTTGAATCTCCGCTTATCCAATAACTGGAACGCTCCTAGCTCCTCCGACCTTATCTTTAAGGGCTGGACATAGAGAGCTGGCTTGACCTTCAGTCAAGCGCTCTGGTAAGTTTGTAGCAACGAAAATTTCACCCCGTGACTCAAAATTCCAAAGGGAAGAGGACCTGAGAGAAGAGGGAAAGACGGTCAGGAACAGATATGGTAGGCCACCAGGAATGCAACATGGAAGAGGACACCGGAGACAAATGCACTCCCAAATTCTGTCGCAAGGTAATGTAGATGCTTGCTAATTGATTTTTGCCTCTTTGAATATCAAAGTCATTTCAAAAAGTAAAGTCTTATGTATCCTCAAGTGTAACGGACCTGTGCTAATTAATAGAGTCACACTAAAAATGGAAATATGGTCCTTTCCATCTTAAGGTGATAAAAAAGAAAAACAGATTGTGGCTAATATTTCTTTATCCCCTTACAGAGTATGAAAGGTCCCTGGATAGAGTTGGATAACAAGAACAAATTTGCTTTCTAAAAGAAAAGTGAAATCAATATGAAGAAATGTAGGGAGCTCAAGGCATTGGAGAAATGGTTTTTTGTTTTTTTTTTTTTTGTTTTGTTTTGTTTTTTTGAGACAGAGTCTCACTCTGTTGCCCAGGCTAGAGTGAGTGCCGTGGCGTCAGCCTAGCTCACAGCAACCTCAAACTCCTGGGCTCAAGTGATCCTACTGTCTCAGCCTCCCGAGTAGCTGGGAGTACAGGCATGTGCCACCATGCCCAGCTTATTTTTTCTATATGTATTTTTAGTTGTCCAGATCATTTCTTTCTATTTTTTTAGTAGAGATGGGGTCTCGCTCTTGCTCAGGCTGGTCTCGAACTCCTGACCTTGAGCGATCCACCCACCTCGGCCTCCCAGAGTGCTAGGATTACAGGCGTGAGCCACCGTGCCCAGCCTGGAGAAATGTTTTAATGAAATGTTCATTATTCTACAAAATGAGAAATTCTCCTAGTATAAATGTCACAAGATCTTGATTAGAATATTCATTTCTGAACTCCACACTACGCAACTAGCACATAAGTGAGACCACCTTACATGGTCTTTTATTTGGGGGAGAGGATTGTCCAAGGGAATGTGTGTTTGAAGGGGAGCCTTGTTAAACCAAATGAGTTCTAGATGGAGAAAGTTTAGGCAGTGGGGCAAAGTGGTAAGAAGGACTCCAGATGATGTGAAGAAGAGATTGAGGGCCAGGGGCAGCTTCCCAGCACCGAAGGCATTTCTCTGCGTAACAGTGAAGTTGGTTTCACTGCATCACCCCGAGAGTGGTTCCTTAGGCCTCGGGACACCAGCCCTGCTCTCTCCTGTCCCAGCGCTCCTTCAAAACCTTCCCATGCCCCTTGGAATGGAGGTGGGTGGCTGGTTTAAGTCCCATCTGCCTCAGAAAGTAGTCTGGGTCCATATCCAGCAGACACTTGAGCTACATGACTGGTAGATCATTTCTCCCAATTGGTCCCTTCCCCAGTTGCCTCCATGTTATCTCAGATTTGGAGAAATTTGTACTGTATGCACTCATGAGTTTTACCAGCTCATTTCATTGAGTTAATGGGGGATCAGTAAACATTTATTTAGTCATTTATTCATTCATTTTTCATTCCAAAAGTAGATTTGAAGTGGTATCAAAACAACTGGATTTCAGTTCTTGACTGGTGCAGATATGGAAAGTTGAGATGATCTTTCTTTTCTTTTCTTTCTTTTCTTTTTTTTTTTTTTTTTAGAGAAGGTTCCGCGCGCTCTCTCTCTCAGGCTAGAGTGCAGTGGCATCATCATAGCTCACTACAACCTCAAACTCTTCCTGCCTCAGCCTCCCAATCCCAAGTAGCTGGGACTACAGGCGCACACCACTATGCCAGCTAATTTTCCTTTTTCTTTTTAGTAGAGACAGGGTCTCGCTCTTGCTCAGGCTGGTCTCGAACTCCTGAGCTCAAGTGGTCCTCCCACCTCAGCCTCCCAAAGTGCTAGGATTACAGGTACGAGCCACCATGCTCGGCCAAGATATGGAAAGTTGAGGTGATCTTTCTATGTTCCAGTCATGTGGCGTTAAATCTATGCAAATATCACTCTGTATTCCCATACCTTTTGTGAATAGAAAAATGGACAAAAGCCTCTAATTTCAGTCTCCCAATAACATCAATTATCATCATAATAATGGCTGACATTTTTAGTCCCTAGTAAGTGGCATGCCCTATGCTAAGCACTGTCCATGCCTTATTTTATGTGATTACATTCAACAAAAGGGCTCAAGCTCCTGACCACTTGCCTATCCTGCTAATGTATGCTTTATTCTCTCTCAGTCAAATTGAATGAGTTTATTTAACCTCCCTGGGCAATTAAGATGGATTACATTATTAATAGTGACAATAATAAAGAAGCAATTGCATCAACATTTTTATCACACTTTTCAGTTCTCAATGTACTTCTGTCACACAGTAGACCTCAACTTCTGTCAATGTAACTTTCTGACTGCCAGCCCTTTGTGCACCACAGATTGATAACCCCAAGCTGACACACAACCATTTCTGGCTATTGCTAATGGTGCTGCTTACCAGCCAATAGTTACAAGCATTGTCATTAAATATTTATTGTATCTGAAAAGTGAGGATAATTATGAATTTTATACTTTACAGTTCTCTGAGAGTGGAAACTCCCTTTAAATCAGAGAGTTGGTTATTTATTTTCAACATATTTAATTTTGGTACTTGGTTGGTACTTATTTAGAAATAAGAGAATGCCCAAACATTATCTCAATTCCTCTTACCCCAACTCCTGTGAAGTAGATATTATTTATATTCCCATTTTCAAATGAGAAAATTAAAGCTCACAGAGATTAATTGTCCAAGATAGTAAGGGTAGAGCTGGAATCAGGTAGCATCCAATTTCACTTTTTCTTTAAACCTACACTGTCGAATAAGGTAACCATTAGCCATATATGGCTGTTTAAATTTAAATTTTAATTAATTAAAATCAAATAAAATTAAAAACTCAGTTCCTCAGTTTCACTAGCCACATTTTAAGTGCTCAATAGCTACATGTGGCTAGTGGCTATCCTATTTAGACAGTGCAGACATAGAATATTCCATCATCACAGAAAATTCCATTGAATAACACTACTTTAAACCATAATATCTCTTTTAGATATGTTGAGAGGTGTTCTTAAAATATATTGCAGTTCTGTTACAAGTAATATGGATTTTAAATTTTACAGTAAAATCTCATTCATTTGAAGTCTCCTCATTTGCATAGCACCAAGTTAACTTTGATCTGCAAATTAATAATATAGATAAGAGTCAAGGAGTCTGTTAAACGCACTTCAGAGACCAAAATTTTTTAAGAACCATCAAATAACTCCAGAAGCACTCACTTAGATGCAAGCAATTGATATGATAATTACACATCATTTTTATTTATTCATTAAAACAGGGATCCCCTAAGGTGCCCTTTTAGGAAATAATGTGTTTAGCCTAGTTATTTCTAGCAACCCTTCTGCTACATCTAAATTCTGTGTAAAATCATTTTATAGTACTAGTTTATGTTCCTCTCTTCCTTTGCATCATAAAGTAAAATTGTTGCATAAAATATTTTCACACTGAAATTCTGACTAACTCAAGATCTCACTCTAAAGCCCTCATATCTTCCACTATATCCTGTGATTTCTGGAAGGGGTCCTCTTGTGGGCCCTGCGGGCCCTACATAGAGCCTGGTATGCAGTAGGGATTCAGTAAATATCCGTTGATTGCTTGACGGAGACAGTTCTTGCAAGATACTCTGATTTTCCACAGAGAATACGTGTATCAAATTGAAGACTGTCTCCCATATTTTTCTTTTCCCTTTATCAGTCTTTGCTGCCAAGTCAGCATGGTGAAATAAGGTCTTCCTGTTTGTGAGAAAGAGAAGACTTCCAGGCATTCCAGTGGGGGGAAGGGGAGTATGATCTTGCCTGAGGGTTTGGAAACTAAATCTGCCAGCTCCTTCAGAAGGGATAGTGAGGTGGCAAACATGCTGCCTTCCCATGGCACCACTCCTAAGTTAGCACCATAAGTTCTTAAATGATTATGTTGCGCACACTTTGCCAGGTACTGTGCTGGTTCTAGGTGGGAACTAAAATAAAATTTTAAGGCTCACCCCCACACCGGCTGACTGAATGGACCCCCTCGTGTCCAAAGGAATATCCTAAAACTAAATTGCCTGCCCAGAGGAGGGAGGTCAGACATGCCTCATCATGCCCCCCTTCCTTCTTGGGGACATCCTTTGTAATTCATTAACAAGACTAAGGGTATGCAAGAGAAACCTACAGGCCCTCAATTTACACAACAAATCTATGTCCGGTGGCTTGCCTCTGATAAATAGCAACTATGTTAAAACATTCCAAGCCCTTAGACAAAGCTTCATGTCTTTAACCAATTACAAGCCAAAGAGTCTTTAAACCCACCTGTAGCCTGTAAGCACCCTCCCCACCCCCCACTTCGAGATGGCCCACCTTTTTGGGCCAAACCAATGTATGAGTCCCACGTATTGATTTATCCCTTTACCTGTAACCCCTGTCTCCCTGAAATGTATGAAACGAAACTGTAACCCCGCCACAGCAAGTCCACTTGCTCAAGGCCTCTTTGGCGTGACTCCGGGTCATGGTCCTCAAATTTGGCTCAGAATAAATCTCTTCAAAATTATTTTACAGAGTTTGGCTTTTTTCCGTTGACATAGGTAATAAAAAGGATAGAAGAGAGAGTTTTGAGCTGTTTAGAGAAGAATGGCACTTGAATTTCTAAACCCTTAGCTGAGGTGGTTTCTTACAACTTGCTGGGACTGGTCATACCAAACGTTAATGCCATTTTAGCAAAAATAAAAATTCCTCAATTTAGCAGTACACTTCAAAGAATATGATTTGTTACTTCCTTGTCTTCTTTAAGAAAAATTTCTAGCCCACAGGCCATAATAGAAGAAAGAAAAATTAATAGAAACAATGTAAATGTGCATTATTTAGTCTTTATTTGGAGGGAATTAAACAATTGAGAACCCTCCAAGTTTATGAGGTTTAAATATCTGAATTTTTTTTTTTTTTGAGACAAGGTCTCACTCTGTTGCCCAGGCTGGAGTGCAGTGGTGCTATCGTAGCTCACTGGAGCCTAAAATTTCTGGCCTCAAGTGATCCTCCTGCCTGGGCCTCCCAAGTAGCTGAGACTACAGGTACATACCACAACACCTGGCTAATTTATTCTTTATTTTTTTGTAGAGACAGGGTCTTGCTATATTGCCCAGGCTGGTCTCAAACTCCTAGCCTCAAGCAATTCTCCTACCTCAGCCTCCCAAAGTATGAACATTTTTTAAAGCCACTTAAAGGGAATGTAGATATTTATAATTTAACTTTTTGTTCCAAAACATCAACAGGCCTTCTTCCCCCTCATCTCTCTATAATTCCTATACATGAATCCTAATATTACAGAAACAGGCATGTGTTTGCACAGCCTTCAAGCTCACTCAACACAGTTTTGTCTCCTTCAGAAACTATGTGTTAGGCTGATTCATCCTCTTAACTCAATCAGCAAATGTATAGTCACTGACATCGGCTGCTCTGCTGACAGTTCTCACTCTGAACATTGACAGGTGGAGCACTCTAAATCTGGCTCTCTACAGTGCACTAACCTCTCTTGGTACAACCCCACTCACTGTGGTCCTCTGAGTCAAGTGTTGGTGATCTCCCATTCCCTAACTCCTCCCCTGCTCACTGAAAATGGCCCAATTGCCATGCAAACAGATGCGGAGTGAGAGGCTAGACTTGGGAGTGTCTGTGGTGAAATCTGGAGTTGCCCTGGTCTTCTCAGTGCTAGGAACTATGGGGAGAAAAGGAGTCTTACTGGTTTCTCTTATTTTTGCCCTTTATTCTCAGGACTTGGAGCTCTCAAATACCCATGGCGTAAAGAAAATGGTGGAACTGGCAAAATTAATTTTGCCCCATTCTCATAATAAGGCCTCAAAGTGTGAAAATATACTCTTTATTTCAGTCTCTCCCCAGGTATTAGAACATTTTAAAGCTGTCTTTGTCTTTCCATGAACTATAAATACTCTTTCTTTCTCTCTCTCTCTCTCTCTCTCTGTCTCTCATACACACACAGAAGGGGAAAAGAAATTTTTAAAATTGGAAAGTATGCCTAGAACAATGAGAAAAATAATAACTGTTTCAAATCTGTTTTTCTTAGTTCCACTGATTTAAGTCATAAATAAAAGCACAGAAGAACTTAAATGATAATTTCTTTTTCAAGCAAAGGCCAACATGATTAGAATTTTTTTTTTTTTTGACAGAGTCTCGCTTTGTTGCCCAGGCTACAGTGAGTGCCGTGGCGTCATGATTAGAATTTTTAACAGTACTAATATATCATATTAGTACTAATCATATCTACTAAAAAAATCAATCTTCAAGAGTTTGCCCTACACAGATATTCTTGTTCTATATATTCCATGAGAGTGAAAACTATCACATTCATCTTGGATGTATGGGTTCCAATGTGCTTAGTAAATGTTTGTTGAAGGAGTGAGAGGAATCTAAATTGTTGTTTATTCTGTATCCTCCTTGCCCAGAGACGGTCTTGAGTTTGTCCATCTAGGGTCATTTGTAGGTCTTCCAGGAGAATGAATGGTTTCAACCCAGTTTGGGGGGCTTGGGTGGACCAACTTCAACTTGACTCCAGCCTCTAAATTGATTGACATTATCATTAACACCAGCAACACAGATATGATCATCGTTTATAAGGCTCTTCACCCCAAACCCTGCCAGACTCTTAGGTTTGCCATAGGTTTGTGACATCTGAAGGCTAGGCAGGACCCACTTAGAGATACCACAGACAGTAGACTCAACCTTCTACAGCTCTTCCTCAGCTTCCCTAGGGGTGGGCAGGAGCTCGGCCAGCCTCTAAGAGAGATGGGTAAGACCTATGTGCATATCAGTTCCATAAATTATTTTCCATGTGGCTGCTATACCTTGCCTTAGGGTGGCAATTGAAGGACTTTCTTAAATATCACACAAAGAATTCAAGACAAAAAATGGACAATTAATGAAAAAGCTCTGTAGGGCTTTCTCCATTATATAAGGTAAGAGAGAGTTATAATCACCAGGAAGCACGGTAGAAGTCTTCCTACCCTATACGATGGGGACCAGTAGGTCAGTTAATTGAAAAATAAAATGGCCATACTGGAGACTCATTTAAAACATGATAAATAAGGCCAGGCTCACACCTGGCCTTAGGTGGTGGCTCACACCTATAATCCTAGCACTCTGGGAGGCTGAGGCGGGTGGATTGTTTGAGCTCAGGAGTTCGAGACCAGCCTGATCAAGGGTGAAATCCCATCTCTACTAAAAATACAAAAATAAGCCAGGTGTGGTGGCTCATGCCTGTAGTCCCAGCTACTCAGGAGGCTGAGGCAGGAGGATTGCTTGAGCCCAGGAGTGTGAGGTTGCTGTGAGCTAGGCTGACACCACGGCACTCTAGCCTGGGTGACAGAGCAAGACTCTGTCTCAAAAAAAAAAAAAAGATAAATACATACATTAAACATTTTATTTAAATCTAAAGTATTAATTTGCCAATCCTTTGATTGGGCCACTGATTAGAGCTCTGTGCTGTCTTTTTGTCATTAGGCAGACACACATGCATTGCCCATTATTTCCATTTTTGGTTTATTCTAAATTGAATGAAAACTTAAGACACTTTCAGAACGCTCTGAGTACAGAATTGTAGCTTTTTGCACTTTTGTCCCCTAGCTTTCACAGTAGTCTTGCCCTCACCTAATTCAACAGCAATTTTTAAGTCACATAACCAACTGTATCTTGCCTTTGCAAAACAATTTAGTTTCTTTAAAAAAAACTATCTTTTGCATCATTTTATCGGTTTACATAATATTTAATTAAATTATATAATTATAATCACAATTACAGTGGGCATAAACAGGTTTGGGGGAAAAGTTTAGTTAACTCTTGGAAAATGTACAGATCAAATGGTGGGAACAAAAGTGCCCAGGCATTCTCAAGTAGCTTGCCGACCAGCCAGAAGCATTCACAGTGCTCTTAGGAATCTGGGAGGAAATGGAGGGCATTGGTTAATTCTGCAGGTTGGTTAACTTGGAGGCTGCTTACGGGAATAACTGTTTCTCTTTGGACATAAAGTGTTAATATAGTAATACCAGTAATCAGGCAGGAAGAAAATCTTTTTTGTGTTTACCTTTCATGCCTCACATTTAGTGCATTATTTACCAAGTACCTACTTTGTGGTAGGCACCCAGGAGATTCAAAAACACATTTTAAAAAATATAATTCACATTTACAGTGCACAATTCAATACTTTTAGTATATTCATGGCGTTATGCCCCCTTACTACAATTTAATTTTAGAACACTTTCATCACTGCACAAAAGAAACCCTGTACCCATTAGCAGTCACTCCCCATCCCCCCCACACCCTTAGCTCCAGGCAACTACTGATCTACTTTATGTGGTATGGATTTGCCTAGTCTGGACATTTCATATAAGTAGAATCATACAATATGTGGTCTTTTGTGTTTGCCATCTTTTACTTAGCTTATGTTTTCAAGGTTCATCCATAACATAACTTCATTCCTTTTTATGGCCAAATAATATTCCCTTGTATGGATCTATCACAATTTGTTTCTCTATTCATCAGTCGATGGACATTTGGGTTGTTTTGACTTCTTGTTTATCGTGAATAATGCTGCTATGACATTCTTGTACAAGGTTTTTGTGGATATATGTTTTTAATTCTCTTGGGTATATACATATGAGTGGAATTGTTAGGTCAAATGGTAACTCTATTTTTAACTTTTTGAGTAACTGCCAAACTGTTTTTCAAAGCAGCTGCACCACTTTACATTCCCACCAGCAACGTATGAGGGTTCCAATTTCTTCACATCCTCCACAACACTTGTTATTTTGTAGGTTTTAAAAATGATTATAGCTATTCTTGTGGGTATAAAGTAATATCTCATTGTGGTTTTAATTTATATTTCCCTAATGGTTAATGATGTTCAGCATTTTTTATGTGCTTATTGGCCATTTATGTCTTCTTTGGAGAAAAGAAGACTATTCAAATTCTTTGCCCATTTTAAATTGTGTTATTTATCTCAAAGATTCATCTTTGCCCTGAAGTAGTGTTTCTCAACATCATCATCATTGACATTTTGGGCTGAATAATTCTTTGTTGTGGAGAGCTGTTCTATGCATTGTAGGATGTTTAGCAGCATCCCTGGCCTCAACCCACCAGATGCCAGCAGCACTCCCCTCAGGATAATCTAAATTTTCTCTAGATGCTGCAAAATAACTGTTGAGGGGGTTGTGCAAAATCTCCCCTAGTCAAGAATCATGGCTCTAAAAGATTCCTCTGAACAGCTAAGAAACACTTACATGAAAGTGTTTTAAAGGAGTGGTAGCAGCAGAAGCCAGTCTGAGTGGGTTGAGGTCATGTAAGAAAGTGGATAGACCCTGAGGGTACAAACTATTCTTCCCAAATCTGGTTGGTGAGTTGACAATATGAGAGATAAATATCACAGTTAGAAATGAGAATTAGGTAACATCATGAGATAAACAATAATTCAACACAATAACACGAAAGTTGCAAGACTGTACGTGAAAGTATCAGAAGTATGGTATATCTAGAATGATAGGATTTCTGAAAAGGGGAATTCACTGTGTGTGAGCTGGTCTCTGGGACAGAATACCATTCCTTCGCTTTCCCAGGCACAATGTGCAAATGACTGCTAAGTGCCCTTTCTTGGATAGACAAGCTACATTTCCTATGTCAGTCCTGTCTCTTGATGGGAATGTGCATGCATTTGTCTTAGACATAGATAGTTTTGGTTGCAAGGAACAGCACCCAGTAAGCCAGCTCTTTCAATAGGGTGATTTTAGGGAGGGGGAACGCAAAGGACTGTCTAATAGAATCCACAGAAAGCTGAAAAGCAGGCCCCAGCAAGGACAGGAACCAGGGAAGCTTTGAGGAGCCCTCAGAAGGGGCTTGTTTGCTCTGTTTACTCTGATGCTCTGCCTACAGCTCAGCTCTTGTCCTGCTTGGCCTCCATCTCTTAGTACTAATTCCTGAAAGAGAGGATCTGAGGATTCGAGAAACCACTGAATAGGCAATGGCTTGACTCTCTTATTCAGGTGTCCCAACCCAATTCCCTGGGCTGTGAAATGGGGCAGTTTTCATAAAATGGGTGGCATGAGGTGTGGTGAGGGAGAAACAAAGAAATAGGAACCACATCATAGACCCTTAAGCCATTCTACCTCTGTACAGATTTTCCCCACTTCACATCTTCTCAAACATTTTTACTCCACTGCCTCCCAAAACACTCAAAACACCTCACGGAAATGGCCTTACTATTGTTTGCCAGTTGAATACATAATTACCACCATTAAGCTCTTTCCTTTAGTGCATGGAGCCCTGTGGTCTTGACCTCAAGTATTCTGACTTTAGAAAGAGGATGGAGGACAAATTATGCATAATGGTTTCCACTTAATAATGACATGGTAGGCAGGTGTCTTCTAAATGGAGATGAGCTATTTTAACAAGAGAAATAGAATCTGTTTGAGGAGCAGTGTCTGAATCCCCATCATCCCAATCCTCCCCCATTGGCATAATAGTTGGAAACAAAGACTGTGGAGCTGTCGGGAGATGGTACATCCTTTCCACTAGTTAATAAAGCGATGCCCTGCCTTCACAGTCTAGTAATTAAGAAGGTAATCAGTGCATGCTTCGAGTTTGGTATTTCAAACTCGAAGGCAATAAAATCAGAACACTACTCAGATTTTTTCTCATAAAGAAATGAATAACAAATTAGGGCCACAGAGCTAGAGTAATCACATTTTGAATGATTTCTCCTGAGCATGCCTTTAATAACCTGTATGCGTTGGATAAGAAGAACAAAGAAAGGCAAAGTTAATTACCCAGGAAAAGCTTTATCAAGGAATTTTGGTCACATTAGCCAAGGGTTTCTCAGCCTTGGTACTACTGATATTTTGGGCCAGATAATTCTTTGTTGCAGGGGCTATCCTGTGCGTAGTAGAATGTTTAGCAGTATCCCTGATCTCTAACCAGTAGTACCTACCTTTGCCAAGTCATGACACCCAAAAATGTCTCCAGACATCTTTAAATGTCCTCTGTGGGCCAAAACCACCCCCTGGTGAGAACTACTGAATTAACCACACACATTCCTTCTCACTTGCCATCCCCTGCAGCCCTCCCAGGTTTGCTGTTTTAAATCCTTAGAACAAGCCAGGGCGTGGTGGCTTGTGCCTGTAATGCTAGCTACTCAGGAGGCAGATGTGCGAGAATCACTTGAAGCCAGGAGTTCAAGACCAGCCTGGGCAACCTAGGCAACATAGCTGGGCCCCGTCTCTAAATTTTTTTTTTTTAAATAGCAGGGTGTGGTGGCGTGTGCCTCTAGTCCCAGGTACTCAAGAGATGGAGGCAGAAGCATCACTTGAGCCCAGGAGTTTAAAGCTGCAGTGAGCTATGATCACACCACTGCACTCCAGCCTTGGCAACAGAGCAAGACCTCATCTCTAAACAAACAAACAAACCCTCAGAACAAAACATTCCATACTGGTACCATCTACATTTTCCAGGAAATTGTTTGAAAGGCAGTTGACTGGATCAAAATTACTTGCCCAGATAATAAGAAGGGCTCTTTGCATTTCTGTATTGAAAAGTAGCAGACAAAAAGAACAAAGGAAGATGGTCTAATAAAGGTATTTATTTAAGGCACTCAGCTAAACACTTTACTTATTTTTAATCCCCACAAAACCCTCAGGGGCATTTTTAGCCTTATTTTATTGTTGAAGAAACTGAGGCTTAAAGAGGTTAAGATATTTGCTCAAGAATACACAGTTTGTAATTTAGTGGTGGAGTCAGAAATCTGATAGCAAAGTTTGTGCATTTATGTATATTGCCTTAGTATATGTACTTAAAGTGCCAGATATCTAGTAAAGCAAGGTGACTAACTTTTATCTTTTTTAAAATATAGTTTTTATTATGGAGAGTTTAAACATATACAAAATTAGACAAAATAGTATATTCCCGTTTGTACTGTTAATGTACTCCCTCGCTCACTTCAATAGTGATCAACTCATAACCAATCTTGCTTCATCTAAGCTTCTCAACCTCAGCATTATTGCCATTTTGGGCAGGATAATTGTTTGTTATGTGTATCAAGCACACATTCAAGACAAGACAAGGCCAATGTCTTACTGATTAGACTGATAAAAGTACAATGAATCACTTTTAGATCCAGATAGTTTCAACTGGTAAAAGTACAATGAATCACTTTTAGATCCAGATAGTGGATTGCTTACATAGCAAAAGAAACAGTAGCCAATGGTGCTGGCTTCCTGTGGTCCTTGTCCCACTCAGGAAAAAGGACAACACTGAAACAAAATGGGCCAGACGACCTCGACTCCCATTGCAGAGGAGCCCATTGTAGATTGCAGTTCTGCAGTTACGTGTTTTTCTATTCTATAACTTTGTATCAAGAGTGGCAGGGCAGAAAGTCCGATTTCCCAGCTAAAACGAGGAGGGTACTAGAAACTGTCATGACAGTTTCTTAAGGGAGCTAAGGAGGTGGCTGGGAGATGGCCTCAGAGCAACTCCTCACAGGCCTCCCATCGAGGCTCACAAGGCCTCCTCCAAGGCTCAGATGAGCTGCACTTCAAGCCTTTGCCTGCATATTCACGTTCAAGGTCATTAGAATGCCATGGCAAGAGCCATTCTGCTACGGTGGAGGACTTTCCCATGCATTGTAGGATGTTTAGCAGTATCCATGGCCTCCACTAACTAGATGCCTATAGCACAATCACCCACCCTCAAATTGTGACAACCAAAAATGTCTCTAGACATCACTGAAGGTAGCTTAGGGCAAAATCGCATCCAATTGAGAACCACTGATCTAGAGCTCTATGCACTCCCCACATGCAAGCAATGTATTTCATCTGCAAATATTTCATCATATATTTCAAAATAAAGTTTTGAAAACATACACACAATACCATTATTATACCTAAATAAATCAACAGTAATTCCTTCATAGCATTCAGAAAGCTTTCACATTTCTAATTGTTTCATAAATGCTGTCTTTTTCTTACAGGGGTTCGAATTTGTGAATCAAGATCCTAATAATACAGTATATACATTGCAATTGATTGACATGTCTTTTTTTTTTTTTTTTTTTTTTTTTTTGAGACAGAGTCTCACTCTGTTGCCCAGGCTAGAGTGAGTGCCGTGGCGTCAGACATGTCTTTTAGATCTCATTTAATCTATAAGTTTCTTGCAATTTTTTGGTTGAAGAAACTAGGTTTGTCCTATAGAGTTTCCCACAATCTATATTTCACTGATTGCATCCCTGTGGTGTTAACATACTCCTTTATCCCTCTGTATTTCCTATAAATTGGTCTAAGATAAGAGACGTGATCAAAGCCAGGTTCTGTTTACTTGGCAGACTATTTTGTAGGTGGTTCATGAACTTGTATCAGGAGTACGTAATGTTTGAGGTTGTCTGTCTTTCTGTCATGTTAGCAGTAGTTGATGCTAAGAGCCTGAACCCAGTCATTCATTAGGGTTATAAAGTGGGTATAATTTATTACTTTCTTACCTTCTTAATTACTCATTCTAAGATGAGGCACTTCTCCTCACTGTTTGGTAACCCAGAGGGACAGTTTGTATAGGAAAGGTAAAATAAGTACTTGATTCTTTCTTTCTCGTTCCCAGTTTTTGAACTAATGTGTTTGTTCCCTAGCATCCTTCAATGCAGACAAATGAAAGATTTGGGTTTTTTGGGGGTAGTATTAGGAAATGGATTTAAACATATTTGATGAGTCTCAATCCATTGCAGTTCTTATCCTTATTGATGCTTAAACTTTCCATCTTTGGCTGGCAGGAGTCTCTTCTTCAAGTTGGCTCCTAAGTCCTTTTGACAATGTCTATCTTTTTTTAAAAAAAGGGATAATAGCCATGTGTGGTGGCTCAAGTCTGTAATCCTGGCACTTTGGGAGGCCAAGGCAGGAGGATCGCTTGAGGCCAGCAGTTTGAGACCAGACTGGGCAACATGGCGAGACCCTGTCTCAAAAAATAAATAAATAAAAACATTAGCCGGGTATGGTGGCACACACCTGTAGTTCCAGCTACTGGAGAAGCTGAGGCAGGAGGATGATTTGAGCCCAGGAGTTCGAGCCTGCAGTGAGCTATGATGATGCCATTGCACTCCAGCCTGGATGACAGAGTGAGACTCTGTCTCAAAAAAAAAAAAAAAAAAAAAGAATAATAGGACTTATATATTTTCATGAGTATTGTTATCTTCACAGTTTCAACTGAAGATCCCCTGTACTTACCACCCTGTAAGTGCACTACAACAGTGTACTCAAAGTATGGGCCTCAGGCAACACCTGTGAGCTTGTTCAAAATTCAAATTGATGGATCCTACCATGGTCTACTGAATTAGAATCTCTGCAAATGGGGCCCAGGAAACTGTGGTTTAAGAAGTTCTGCAGGTGATTCTTATGCATATTAAAGTTTGAGAACCTCTACTCTACAAAAATTGGCATCAGAGCCCAGCTTTAGATACTTGGAACTTTCCACTTAAAGTCAAGTTCATAGTGATTATCTCTAGCCCTTCAGGAATCTCTCACCAGAGTAGGCCACTCTCTCTGTTCTTACTAGATATTATTAGGGGCACAATCATCTTGAGAAGGGGTATTTCTGATATTTTTGAAATAACTAAAACTTGATTAAAGTTTGATAGGTGCATGATAAATCTGGTTAATATCTTTTTAGATCCAAAAGTTCAGATTCGATTATATAATAACTGATTTTCATGAATGGCTTTATAAAGTTGCCATGATGAAAATTTCTAAGGACTTATTCCAAAAATGTTTTGAGCAATGGTAGTATTATATGTGCTAGGGACTGCCATGGTTCACTGCTAATGATTTTGTACCTTTTGAGTTCCTACAATTGAATGGCAAGGTGAAGTTATCCAGACCATTTTTCAGAAATAAAGGACTATTTTTCTTTGAAGCTGTGCTTATCCCATGCTTGCTTACTTGCTGACTCATGAGAATATCTTCCTAAGGCCAGGGTGGACTTGGACAGAAAACTATTGACTGCATATAGTTACTTTCAAGCACCCTTAGCCATTTGACATAGCCTCTCATCTGGCATTTTAGTAGACTAGGTGTCTAAAATGCTTTTGTACATATTGAAGGCTTTTACATAGCCAGATTCCTGGGACACATACACTAATAGGAATCTCTTTCTCTCAATGCAAACAAAATAAGAGATTCTTGAAAAAAGAGAGCATATCATTTGGGGGTCAACATCTGTGTAATAGTCTCTCATCATCTCTGCTTCACTACAATGGTTCTGAAATCTTGTTTTTTGGTTCTGAACTTTTAAAAGCCCTGATGCTGAGCCCCAAGCCACAATTAGACCAGAATCTCTAGGGGTTGGGAACCAGGCCTCAGGTGGTTTTGAAAGCCCCATAGGTGATTCTAACATATAACTAAGGTTGAGAATCTTCTGGAGTTAAGTAAAGAGGATGGGAAACTTTATTAAGAGATGAACTTAGACCCCTTGCTATGGTTTGAATGTATCCCCCAATGTTCATATGTTGAAAACTTAATCCCCAATACAACAGTGTTGGGAGGTTAGGACCTAATAAGACCTAATAAGAGATGATTAATGGATTAATGTCATTATCGTGGGAATGGGTTAGTTACAAGAAGGGTGGGCTTGTAATAAAAGCAAATTCAACCACCTCTTGCTCTCTTGCTTTCACCTTCTCTTGCTCTTCTACCTTCTGCCATGGGATGATACAGCACAAAGTCTGGAACCATCCTCTTGGAATTCCCAGCCTCCAGAACTGTGAGCCAAATAAATTTCTATTCATTATAATTATCTGGTCTGTAGTATTCTGTTATAGCAGCACAAAACAGATTAAGACACCCCTGACGTGCTAGCTTCTCTTGCTCAAGAATAGGGTATTTGATATACTTGTGAGCTTTGGGAAGATCATTTCTCATGAGGACCACCTGTTATTCAGATTTATACTTCACTCGCAGAGAACCTGGTGAGTCCACTGCTGCTTGTATTTCAGAAGAAAACCCCATCCGATTCTACTTTTTGGAAGATTTATTAGAGGATATGAAAACACCATCTTGAATGTGTGTCTTGTGATGATATCCTGCACCTACTGAATGGGTCAAATATGAGATTTATAGTGGCTTAATAAAAGCTTTTATCTAGCTAGGTTGTATCATTAAATGTCAAACAAACTAAATGAAAAGCTTTCAACATGAAGGCTATCCAAAGAGAGCAAAATGAGCAGCGCATGGGCAATGTTGAGATAAAGAGGCAGCATGCAATGAGTGGGGGCTTTGAAGTCCAACAGCCCTGAATTTAAAACTCAGCTCTGGGCTGGGCGAGGTGGCTCACACCTGTAATCCTAGCACTCTGGGAGGCCGAGACGGGTGGATCATTTGAGCTCAGGAGTTTGAGACCAGCCTGATGTAAGAGCGAGACCCCGTCTCTACTAAAAATAGGAAGAAATTATCTGGACAGCTAAAAATATATATAGAAAAAGTAGCCGGGCATGGTGGTGCATGCCTGTAGTCCCAGCTACTCGGGAGGCTGAGGCAGGACGATCGCTTGAGCCCAGGAGTCTGAGGTTGCTGTGAGCTGGGCTGACACCACGGCACTCTAGCCTGGGCAACAGAGTGAGACTCTGTCTCAAAAAAAAAAAAAAAAATAGAAAAAAAAACCTCAGCTCTGCCACTGACCACCTCTATGACCTCGAACAAATTTTTTTTATTTTATTTTATTTAATATCTCTAAGCACCAATTTTTATCTGCAAACCGGACATAATGCCTGTGCCTGGCACAAAAAAAGGTTTTATAAATTACTAAGTATTTAAAATTACAGACAATGTATTGTTCAGTATATCTGGAGATGAGATACCAGGTCCAGCCCACGTGAAGGAATGTGTGGTAGGTAGAATAATGGTCTCCCAAAGATGTCTACATTCTAATCCCCAGAATTTGTGACTATGCTACCTTACATGGCAAAAGGGACTTCATAGATGTGATTAAATTAAAGATCTTGAGATGGGAGAGATTATCCAAAGGTACCCAGTGTAATCACAAGGGTCCTTTTAAGTGAAAGAGGGAGGCAGGAGACTTAGAGAAGAAGATGTGCAGAGGCTGGCATTATGCCATTGCCAGCTTTGAAGATGGAAGAAAGCAGGCCGGGAGCCACAGAATGCAGGCAGCCTCTAGAAGCTGAAAAAGGCAGTGGAACAATTAATTCTCTCATAGAGCCTCCAGAAGA
This sequence comes from Eulemur rufifrons, assembly GCF_041146395.1. Taxonomy (NCBI): domain Eukaryota; kingdom Metazoa; phylum Chordata; class Mammalia; order Primates; family Lemuridae; genus Eulemur; species Eulemur rufifrons. Next base: position 124,221,856 of record NC_091012.1, read on the forward strand.
AACGCAGTCCTGCTGATACATTCATTTTAGCCCACCAAGACCCATTTCAGACTTCTGACCATGGTCCAGAACTTTAAGAGAATAACTTTGTGTTTTTTTAAGTCACTAAATTTGTGGCTTAAATTGATGCAGCAGCCATGGGAAACTAATACAGAAGATTAAACGAAATCTCTTTTTGAATATTCAAAGATTCTGAGAGCAGATTTTGCAATACAAAATGTCATTTTGGAGACCACATCATTGAAAATCTATTAGGATAAAGTCCAAGGATTGTAATAATAGTGTACTTGTGAATGAATGTATCTTTCCCACCATCAGACGGTCTTGATCACTCACTTGCCAGTCAAGCTCCTTTGTAGCACATTCAGAAGGCCCCAGGCAAAATCCTCAAGACCCTGCAGTATTTGCTGTAGCCCTGGAAACTGTGTCTGGTAGCACAGCAAGGAGAAAAACTGGTTATGGCAGATCAATAACCAACAAAGACAACTCTTTAGGAGTATATGAAGAAATGTAAATGTGGTCAACCATTCTGGAGGACAATTTGATAATAGTATCAAAAACCATGTATCAAAAGCCTTAAAAATGCAAGTACTCTGACTCAGCAATTCTACGCGTAAGAAACTTCATCCTAGGGAGAAAAAAAGACTGGATTAATGTGCATATCATTCACCTACTTAAAAATCCTTTCATGGTTCCTATAATTGCTTATAGAATAATATTAATACTTGGGGAGACTGAAGGGAGACAGCAGTACATCCACTTACGTTGGCTAATTGACTGATAGGTGCTCATACTGGTCATAGCTTGGTCTAGACTTGAACCTGGTTAGATTGTTAACCTCCAAGGTCCCTAAGCCACCTTCGCTACATTTGATCCTTTTCATTAAAATCACTGAAACAGTTATTGTGACTAACAGTTTCAATGTTAATCGGTGCCCGGCCTTGTACATTTATCATAAACTATCATACAATTTTGTTAAATAAATTAAAATTTTATATGTGTGTGAAATTGAGCCATTAAGTGTTGAAAATTACCTATAGTCTTACTTATCTACTGACATTCACATAATATATCTGGCATGCAAAATTTGTGAATCCAAATTATGCTCAAATCCAAGTGGGGAATCTTTATCCATTTTTTTTCTGTTGTATTATCTGTTTCAGTCACATGTCTGGACTCAAACCCCATGAAGAAGGGACCAAAATTTACACAGCATTCCTAAGTATGATGGCGCCTGCATTTGGAGTTTTGATTAAACCATGCTATGTGTGTGATTATTACTCGTAAACAGATGATTAGATATTAATTAGACAATAAGTGATTGTAAAGCACTTAGAAAATAAAAGTGTTTATAAATACTACCAAGTCATAGCAACAATAATTCTTTACAGACTACACAGCTGCTAATGTCTGTAAGTATGATTTATTCCAGCTAAGGGCAATTTTAATTTATGCAGAAACCCCTGCCATCATATCTGTTTTGCTACAGCTGATTTTATCATCCGGATTTAGATAAATACATCTCGTTTTAATAAAAAACCTTATCTCTTTTAAGACCTCCTCAAACACAGATGCAACCACTATGATACGGTGTCCTCAAGCGCTGAGAATTTTAGAGCTCCTTACTGCTTATCTATCTGACTTATGTCAAATATTTATTTCTTTTAAATATAAGATGTAAGATGACATTTTGTTAGCCTTAGCTTCATTTATGCAGTAGATTTGTCATGTTGGATCTGTGCAGTTGCTTCCTAGCACTTTAAAACCATGCTGAGACTCAATAAATTTTGGGCAAATGGATTAGTGAAGGTCAGTTCTTTTTTTTGGTTGTTATAGAATTAGGGAAAAAAAGAAAATCCATCTTAAGAATAAAACAAAGCAATTTCATTCTGTCTTCTTGATTTTTTTAAGAAAAATAAGTTTTGAAGTTCTTACAATTTTTATATCTCACTGTTAATTTTTCCCCTAATGGCCTTTATAGGCCATGGACCTGTATCAGCCCCACTCTTGACCCACTGGTGAGTCTGGGGATGCATCTGTGTTTATTTTTGTCATAAGTAAATTCAAGCACCTACAATGAGTCCAGATCCATGGTTGCACAGACATGAAATGAACTGAGTGAATAAAAGTGAAGAGTGTTTCCTGTTATATGAATTCAATAGAAAAAGGATGAAGGAGTTATATTGGATGATGAGATATGCATGAATTAGCTCAGCAACCTTGTTATTAAAGCAAGTCTAACCACTGTATATCAAACAGTGAGGCAGTGTAGTTTGGTGGAAAAGAGTGTTGAACTTTGATTCAAGAAACCTGGATTGAAGTGATACTTCTACCACTTACTGTGTGACCATGGTTAGGTCACTTAACCTCTCTGAATTTGTTCACTCACTTGAAAATTTTCAGTATTAAAATTTGGCAATCTTAGCGTGGCATTACGATATAATAAAATGTGTAAAAGCACCAAGTGAAGGGTGAAATGCTTTCCATTGCAAAATATTTTTATTACCATAATTTTCCTGGAGTGAGTAAAAAGGATTTATGTATGGGTTTCATTACTTAGTATGGTAGAGTTTTTTTCTGGACTGTCAGGTGTTAGGCCCAAACCTTAAGCCACATGTGGACAACTGGGAAAGTGGTTCAAAACAGAGGTGTAAAGGCAATGAAATTCCATAGGAGATAATAATTCTTTTTGGGTAATCTTAAATTCTCTGTCAACTTCACTCTGTGTTTTCCAACTCCCTTCCTTCTTTGTAATAAATTCCTTGTTTGGTAAATCTGAAGCAGGAAGAAAAAAAGAATAAAAAAGGAAATGTGGTAGAAATAGTGGAGTCAGAAGTGATGACAGGCCGGGCGCGGTGGCTCACGCCTGTAATCCTAGCACTCTGGGAGGCCGAGGTGGGCGGATCGTTTGAGCTCAGGAGTTCGAGACCAGCCTGAGCAAGAGCGAGACCCCATCTCTACTAAAAATAGAAAGAAATTATATGGACAGCTAAAATATATATATAGAAAAAATTAGCCGGGCATGGTGGTGCATGCCTGTAGTCCCAGCTACTCGGGAGGCTGAGGCAGGAGGATCGCTTGAGCCCAGGAGTTTGAGGTTGCTGTGAGCTAGGCTGACGCCACGGCACTCACTCTAGCCTGGGCAACAGAGTGAGACTCTGTCTCAAAAAAAAAAAAAAAAAAAAAAAAAAGAAGTGATGACATTGGGGAAGGATTTGGAATGAAGGGTTTCAACGTGGCCTTCTTGATAAACATTAAGAGCAGTATGATATCTGTGCTGGCATACAAACTGTAGCTAAAATAATCTTAAATTTTTAGTAGTTTTCCTAACACTTTTATGCAGTGGATATAAAATTTCCAGTAGCATGACTAGATTAAAGATGGGAAAATAGAAGGGAAAGATATTATTAAAGAAGAGAAAGCTTAAAAGTAATGCCTACTTTAAAAAGTGGGAAAAAATAAAAATAAAAATAAAAAGTGGGCTAAGGCCGGGTGCGGTGGCTCACGCCTGTAATCCTAGCACTTGGGAGGCCGAGGCGGGTGGATCGTTTGAGCTAAGGAGTTCGAGACCAGCCTGAGCAAGAGCGAGACCCCGTCTCTATTAAAAAAATAGAAAGAAATTATCTGGACAACTAAAAATATATAGAAAAAATTAGCTGGGCATGGTGGCACATGCCTGTAGTCCCAGCTACTCGGGAGGCTGAGGCAGGAGGATCGCTTAAGCCCAGGAGTTTGAGGTTGCTGTGAGCTAGGCTGACGCCACGGCACTCACTCTAGCCTGGGCAACAAAGCGAGACTCTGTCTCAAAAAAAAAAAAAAAAAAAAAAGTGGGCTAAAAGATATCTATATATGATGCTATGATTCACTTTTATCCACATGTGATGAGTATATGAAAGGTGTCCTTGCCATAAGAAACATCATCTTAGAACTTTATGATGGGACACTAGAATGGTGTTTTAGTTTGAGATTCCCCAGAACAAATCTTGAGAGAAGTATTCAAGTTCAAGTAGTTCATTTGGGAGGTGATCCCAGGAAACATTCACAGGAGTGTGGGCAAGTGAGACGAGGAAAGGAAGGCAGCAATACTAGGTGCTGTTTAGCAAGAAACCACTGGGGTAGTTGGAACTCTGGTAGTCAGCATAGAACATGTAATTCAGAGTTATTCCACTTGAGGGCTGAGGGAACCGGGGTATTTATATAGTGACGCCTATCAGTCATTGACAGAGAGCTCTTAGGGTTGTGAGCTGTTAATTTGCTGGTCCTTCAGCTCTGCCCCGATGGTGGCGTTGGGAGGGCAGGGGTTTCCAACGACCAAATAAAGCTCTTAGGCAGAGAGATGCATGTGCTGGCAGTAGGCAGTAGGCTGTAGGCCAGGTGTTGATTATGGTAACACCATCGTCACTATGGTAAGGCCTAAGGGGATTTGGGCAGGGTTCCGACAGCATCTGCTCCAAAGAGATTATTTTAGTTCTTCCTTGCAGATCTTTGGGAATGGTATTTTTAACAATTTGATGTTGCTGATGTGAAGACCACTTGTAGGAAGAAGGATGTCATTTGTAGGTCTCTTCCAAGCTTAAGTGAAGGTCTCCATGGCTTGGCTTTCCCATCTGCAAAGTGGGGCAACCCTACCTATTTGATCAGGTATTGTGGGGGTTATAGGTAGTCTGTGATAAGTACCTAGCATAGTGATAAGAACATAAGAGGCATTCAAGAAATGGTAGAAATAATATCGATGGTGCTTTTTAGGGGCAGCACTGAATTAACAAGTTCTCACAGAAGGTGTGCCCTACTTGGAGTGGTTACAGGACTCGGGAGCCCTGTCCCCAAACATTCCCTGGGGCTTCTATGAACTGCCTGCCTCCAATATGGTTTCCTCTGCCTCTGCTAACTGGGGATAGGTCTCTGCCCCAGCTTGGTTCCTCAGTTTTAGCTCTCTTGTTTCCTCTCTCTGAGATTCGTTTCATCTTCCTATATGCTCACGAGATAATCACTTCTGCCTCACCCCCACACTAATACCCAGTCCTTGATGCCTTTGGAGAAGAGGGTAATGTTCTTTTTTTTTTCTGATTGTAAGACTTATGTATGCTTATTTTTGAATACTTGTTATAGACAGAAAAATATTTTTCAAAAAAGTAAAACATGACATTTTAGATAATTAAAAAAAAAGTAAAACAAAAATCACCCATAACCCCACAGTTTAAAGATTTCATTGTTAACATCTTGGTATATTTCTTTCCAGTGCTTTTTTCCATGCATGTAAATATTACGTAATTGGGATCATGGTTTTGGAATCATATTTTGTAGTCTGCTTTTCTCACTGACATTATAATGTTAACATGTGCCCATACCATTAGGATTTCTTCAAAAATATGATTCTTAGTACATATATAATACTATATTATATGGATATACTTTATTTTTATTTTAGCCATTCCTACAATTGCTGTTAAATAATTCTGCATTAAGACTCTTTGTACATAATTATTTGTGTGCCTCTCTGGTTATTACTTTTGCGCTAAATTCCCAAGTGGAATCCCTGGGTCAAAGGGTATGAACTTCCTAAAGGCTGTTAGCATTTACTGACAAATGTCCTCTAAGGAGTTTTTAATGATGTTAACACATGCATAGATTTTGTGTAACCATTACCATAATAAGGATACAGAACAATTTCATCACTCCGGTACACTCCCTCCTGCTATCCCTTTATAGTCACCCCCCCACAACCCTTAGGGTTATGGAATATTTAATTCCATAGTGTGGAATTAACCGGTCATTCTCAACTAATTGTCTTGATAGTATTACAATGCCCCTAAGTTAAAATAACCCATTCAAGTATTATTAAGAAGTTTTCGAATCAGGTTGCAGTAGCAGCCAAGACTGGTCTTTAAAGTGGGTAGATCTGGTAAGGACTTCTCTCAAGAATTTTGCCTGAAAGCATCTATTTCTGCCATTAGGACTGCAAGACATACTGGAATTCAATCACTGGACTGCAGGGAGAGGAGCAGGAGGAAGCCAAGACTAGGCTGAAGTAGGATTAGTGGGAATGAAATTAGTTATAGAGCTGACCCTCAGGGCTGTTAGACAAGTCTAAATTGCAACGTTCAAGGACTGGGGAAGATTAAGTGTCAGGTGTGACTTGGACTTAACACAAAGTGGCACTGAGAGCTAAGGGTCTGATGTGGGTGACACAATGAAGATACTCATCCTAGGAAGAGGCAGCATCTTGGTTCGATGGGACAGAAGAGGATGAGGAGGGGAGGAAGGAGTCATCTACCCACTTTGAGATGGAAAAGGCTGGGGGTATAAGGGTATGGCCCAGGCTCTTGACATCAGAACTCTGCTAGTCAGGTGAACAGGTGAGCCTCCCATTCGAGAGAGGAAATTAGAGGACCAATTAGGAACCAAGGGGATAGCTGAGTGGCCGAGAATACAGTGGGAGTTAGGTGCTTCCCAATGTGACTCTAAGACAGTGGTTCTCAAACTTTAGCATGTGTCAGAGTGCCTCCAAAACCAGGAGGTTTGGTTAAAACACAGATTCCTGAGCTCCACCACCTCAGTTGTCTGATTTAGTAGGTCTGGGGTAGGGAGCGAGAATTCTGACAAGTTGCCAGGACTCTTGCTGCTGCTTCTTGGGGGACCACACCTTGAGAACCACTATTCAAAAGCAAAGAAAATATTGAGATTACAATAACAATCTCACCCTCACATCACCCAGCACCCCCCAGGGGTGGGAAGGGGGCTCCTAAGCGTGATGCAGGGCTAGGCTCTTCCAGATGATGGGCTGGTAGAGCTAAACCTGCAGCTTGAGGTGTTTTGTGCTTTCAGGAGGGCAGAAAGGGTAGGAAGAAAGTGGCCCCTTTTCAGATGACCCAAGCATCACTGGAATTGTTGCATCACTGGAGTCTTCTTGTTATAGATAATAATGCTGTCCTGTGATGTCATTCTGACCTAACAGGGCAGGATCTATAACTGTCAAACTGTAATTCTCTGCTGCAGAATCCACCTTCTTCATTTAGGGCTAGCCCTCTTTGCTTATTTGAAGAGTAATAAAAATAGTCTCCCCCTATATTAGCATAGCACATTCTAATTTACAAAGTACATTCACAGGATATCTCATTTGATCTTCAATTCTGTGAGGGAGACAGGGCTGGTATTTTTATCCCATCCTTTGGGCTACTGATTCTCAAAGAATGGTTCTTATACCTTCAGAATTAGCATCGCCCAGAAACTCAGAAAAGCAAATTCCAGCGCCACCCAGACCTACTGAATCAGGTCTGGGGTCCGGCATGGGGCCAATAATTTGTATTTCTAACAAGTTACCTGGTGATGTTGTTGTTCATGTTGCTGGTCGTGGACCACACTTGGATGAAAACCACTGCTGTAGGTAAAAATGAAAGATTTAGAAGCCCAGGGAGGGACTTGTCTTAAGAGGACTCCTACCTAGTTTCTTTTTTTACTACACCTGCTGCATCCTTGCTCCCTGCCTCTCCCCCAACCCCGCCAAAATCCTTCAAATCCCGGCTCGATTATTTATGAACTTTGAGAACCTGGGCACCTGTAAAATGAGGATAATAGTAGGATCTACCTCTTTGGGTTCTTACGAAGAGTAAACAAAATCTAGGTAAAGTACTTAGCATTGTGCCTGTGCTTAATAAATGTTAGTGATTATCGTGATTTTTATTAATATTAAAAGTGTGACATTTCACTAGAACGAATACCTTTGTAAGTTTTATTCTTTGAGTGTGTGTCTTCAGAATGCCCCTCTTAAAATGTGGATGTTCCTAGACAATTTAGACATTAAGGCACATCATCTTTAACATCTCATCTGGGATGTTTCTCTGATTGCCATGAGCATTTGCCTGAAGACAGGGTGCTTAGGAAATGGGACCCAGGACTGGTAAAATAGGAGCAAAGGGATTAATAGACCAGCGCATGAAACAGTGTATTGAAGGGCAGGCAACAGCAAGACTTCCTTGAGGAAATTCAGAATAGCCGGGGAGCAAGAAGAGTGGCTGAGGGAGGAAGCAATTGGGAAGGGCAGCCAGAGGTGGGAGGCAGGCTGTCAAAGATAGTCTACCTCCTTCAAAGTTCTTCCTGGGGCAGCCCCCGGGGTCGGCTCCAGGGCTCCACCAGGCCTCAGGGGATCTGCCAGTGTTCATGTTGCACACAGTCCAGGGGTTGAACACTCAGGTGCCCACAATGAACATCCGGAGAGGCCAGCTGGCAATTGGCACAGTGAGTGAGTTTTAGGCTCAAAAGTGGCTTTGTCTTCAAGGTGACTCCTATTTGGCAAATATTCTGACTACAGCACATCATACACCCAGGCCAGGGACCTGGCCCTTTTTTAGTGGAGGTCTGCTGTGTTCTTTCTCAAGGCATCTGGGCCTCTCAGGAAGCGGTTTCATCTTATCTGGGTAGTGCAGCCTGGGTCCCTGAGCCCAGAAACGACTGAGACCTTTGCAACTGAATTAAACAGAAGAAACAAAAGCAGCAAGTTCGGCCCCGTGGGTACGGCCGGCCAGCCAATGGGGCCCGGCCGCTCTCCGGCGGAGTGGTACTATGATGACAGTAGCCAACCAGCGCGCTCCATGCAAATGAGGATACTGTATCCCGCACCAGGCGCTCCAGTGTCGTCTGGTTGTTATAGTGATAAACTGAGGCCTTGCCTCTTGGCTTCTCCGAAAACGAAAGGGGCGCGGGGGCGGGGGGTAACCTCTTTACTTCCCCCAGGGAAGACAGAAAGAAGGGACGAAGGAGGGGGATGGGTAGGGAAGAGAAAAATACGTGACAAAGAAAACATTCTCTGCCTGGGAGGAGACTGACAGAGGGTGTAGAGCTGGAGGGAGCATTCACTGGCCATGCCAGTACTTACCACTGATGCTGAGTCAGAAACAGGTATCCCAAAATCCCTTTCCAATGAGCCTCCCTCAGAAACCATGGAGGAAATAGAGCACACATGCCCACAGCCTCGACTGGTAAGTAAAGACAAAGGATGCAAATGTATGCGTGGCTATGGCATAAAAGAGTTCCTCAAGCGCCCGCAGCCAGAGAGGAAAACGATGCTTAGAGGATTTTCATGTAAATGAGAATGGAGCTAGCGCCTAATCTTTCTCAGCTGTTTATACTTAGCTTCTATACCGGGCGCTGCTCTCAGCTTACAAAGCATTATTGTATTGGCTGGGTAGGAAAAGGGCTGCTTGGGATGTGCTGTGTTTTTGTGCTTTGGGAAGAGGGGGATGGCCTTTTTCCTTTAAGGTGTATTCTCGTCTGAAGGTAAAAATCCTACAGTGCGATTTTAAAATGGTATTCTCTTTACAAAGCTTGGGACGAGTCCCTTCTTAAGTTCTAAATTCTAGCTAAGGAATGATTCGTTCCGCAACTGATTTTTGTGCCTCATACCAATTTGGGAAAAATGAAAACGACATGGAAGGAAAACTTCCCCATTCGTTTGACAATTTCAAAATAAATAAATAGGAGTCCCTCGATGATGTATTTAGAAATAATGTGCATTTAAAATGAATTGTAAAAAATTTCCAGAGTGTGCTGTCAGGGTTTCTCTTCAGGTGGTGGAAACCTGGGGAAGCTACATTTATTTGGAAAGGGGCTGCATGCCTTTAATAATGAAAGTGTGGAAACGGGGCACTCAGCTTCCTTCCATCTCGGTAACTGGTATCCCAAATTCAATCAGTCTCTGCCACTGGTTATGACCCCCTTAGGTAAAAGTGAAACTCCCTTCTCAACCACCTCAGCATGTGTCCTTAAGGAATCAAAAACACCAAATGGGTGATGGGTTTTCTGTGGCTGAAGTCATGTGGAACTTGGGGAGACTTCTCTTTGAACCCCCAAATCCAAAAAATCCACACAAGTTAAAGCTATTCTTTAGCGATTTCCCCCAAGTTAAAAAGGTGCAATATTTTGATTGGCTGTGGAGTTTGACCCCAGGAAGAGTTTTTTTTTTTTTTTTTTTTTTTTAAGATTTTGTGATGTAGCATTTTCTGTGAACCCCCAAAATGGCTCACGGATTTGAAGGCTGACCCATCATGGAACTATTATTTCTTAATAAAGGTTCAAGCGGGCTTAGAACAACTTCCTAAAAAGCAGGAAAACTGAAGAAGTTATATGAGAGCCCTGTGAGCTTTTCTTCATATGTTTCTATTATTTTTAAATATATTTTCTTAGGGCAGTTTAATACTAATTGCTCCTTAGCACTTTAGCCACCTACTGAATGACATACACAATATAATATCTATGTTCTTATGGGATACAAACTATTCCAATAAGTTTGTTACTAAGGGATTTCTTTGAGCCACTAAACAACTGATAGTTTAGCATTGAAAGAAAATGACGGCTAAAAGTGTGTTACAAGATCACGGTGTGTGTGTGTGTGTGTGTGTGTGTGCGCGCGCGCGTGTGTATTTAGAGATAGGGTCTCACTATGTTGCCCAGCGTGGCCTCAAATTCCTGGACTCAGATATTCCTCCCAAGTAGCTGGGACTAGAGGTGCACACCACCACACTGGGCCAGAATGTATTTTTGAAAGTAAACTCGGTGTTCAAATTTGCATCACTTACCTTCCTAATAGAGGCAAAGGGCAGAGGAGAGAAAGGTGGCATCCAGCTCCAGTTTGTGTATCATTTCAGTCTCTTGCGTCGTCTTCTTTTCCATCCCTTTTCACCTTTTAGCTATTCTGCTCCTTGATTACTTCTGCCTGAGAGAGGTAGGTAGAGGAAATAAGGAAAGGAAGAAAGTTCAAGTTGCTTTCCACTTTCACTTGTGACAGTTCATTGCAGGTGGTAACTCACAAGAACCATGCACCTTCACTTCCCATCCATTGTAGAAATAAGGAAGCTGAGGTTCAGAGAGGGTAAGCAACTTCCCCAAGGGTCACATTGCTTTGAAGGAGCAGAGGTGGGATTTTAATGAACCCAGAGCTCTACATCTGAAAAGTGGAAGATCTTTTCTCTAGAACATACTCATAAGTGAGATACATTCCCTTCCCATCTTTTTGGCAGTTCTGGTTTAAAGTGTGTGCACACGGGTGTGTGTATCATACACGTGTGCAGGGTGTGATAGGGATGCACACAAGTTGAACTGTTGAAGCAACTTGCTTCGATCTACTTTTGATAAAAATTTTCCATGTGTTCATCATTATCATGGGCAACTGAAAATTGGCTCTGTTTAAATAGGGGCTTGCAACCAATTTAAAAGCCACCACTAAAGTTTTTGAAGTGCCTTTCTTCTTATTAGCAAACTTTGATCACTGTAGGGTTATATTCTAAATTTAGATTTACACTTCATAGCCCAACTTTCCTTTGCTAATTATTTTACTTAATAATTGAGGTACATGTCAACTACTTAATGACAAAGTTTATTGATGAGGAGAGTGAGCAGCAAGTCAATATATGAAATTAACATTTCTTTTTGTGGTTTTTAGTAGTTTCTGTTAATCTTGTAGCTTTGCTAATATCTTTGTATTTCAAATTATATAAAAATCTGTGTTTCCTCCAGCACCCAAGCATATTGCCCCAAATCATACATGGGTCACTGACACTACAGCTATGAATCGAGTGTGACCACTGAGTTGCTTAACTAACTTTGGAAAATGAATGAAAGATTTGCCAGGGGCCTGTTTAGGAATGAAACTCCACACTTAGATTCCCCTTCAGAGGGCAGGCTCCTTCTCCAAATTGTTGAAATGAAGAGGGAAGCTGGCATACCTGAATAAACAGGACTTTAATCTATATTTTAGATGCCTGTAAATAGCAAATTGATAATGATATTGAGGATATAATTGAATCGTGTTTCAAGGGCAAATTTTTCTGAAAGGAATACATGTTGTTTTTCCACCTGCCTTATTCTTCATTGGAGGAAAATATAAGAAAGAAGAGGAGTAAATAGAATGAAATAATACTTGCAAAAATTAGAAAATAAATAACAAAATATTACCTGGGTTTTATGATAGAGCTTGCATTTCAGGAATGTAATCTTATTACCCTTACCATCTTATCATGGTACTCTGGCTTGAGATGTTTCTGAGAACTCTTATTTTTATTGTTAAATGTTTATTCTTGATCCTTGGCTTATTTTCCATTTTTACTATTTTCCTTCTTAACCATGATGTAAGGTGACTTATGAACTTGAATATCAAGAAGAGATGCTGAGTGGCCTTGTGTGGTATGATGTAATAGCCCTCCTTGGAAACCTAACTCCTGAGGAATGAGGACTCCTGTGGGCAAGGACTGTATCCTCATATCTCCCCAGCTCTCAGGTTATGCCTAGACAAAGCCTTGGGGCCCAGTAGGTGCTTCATAAACCCTTTCTAACAAGGCCCAGCCACCTTGAAAGCTGTCTGCTTAAGGATTTGGTTAATGACCTTGGTCGAGTTCTTCTAGGGGTACGTTCTGCTATCAGAAGGAATTTGTAATTCTAGCCTGCAAAAATCACTTCCATGAAGATGTATGTACCATGGATCAACTGAGAAGGCCTTGTAAATTAAAAAGGGCTGGTGCAGTATGCCATGTTAGCAGGAGTTCATTTCAGGCTTTACTTCAAAGTGGAGCAGTGCCAACAGACTGCTGTCTTGCAGAAGGTGCATTATGTCAGTTGGAAGGTAGGACACTTGCCCGCTAGTGCTCAAAAAGATGACCAGATTTCCAGAAACATCAATGGCTTCTTTTACTAGTATCACCATCCAGTTAGCCACCCACAGCAGCATGCATTTTAAAGATAAGATACTCTTAGTGTGCTGTGTTGATGAAAACAAATGAACATGAGCTTCCTTGGACATTTAGTGTGGTCAACTGGAATTCTGCCCAAGGTTATTATTAGACATCTTCCTACTGGTTTCCATCCAAGTGCAACATCCATTTCTTGCAAATTGATAATAGTCAGGTGTATTGAGCAAAGAGTCAATGAATTAGTTTCTTCCATTCTTTTAAGTTTGTTCTCTCACTACCCCTCCAACCTCCCATTTGCTAAATGCTAAACTCCTTATGGAAAAAAATAAACCTAAATCAAATATAAGATAGCTAATTTCTTTGTTTTCTTTTGGTGTTTGGGCATATAGAAATCAAAAGAGTGCATATGTCCTCCATCAGGCAGTGAGGGGGATTTAAAGTATTCAGTGATGCATGGCTTTAGAAGGTAACTGAGAGGAAACTCAGTCCTCTACCAAACCCTACCATCCCCTACCCACAGGATCCACAGTCAGCCAGGTAGTTAACAACTTCCAGACATAACAATGCACCAGGTTCTCTATAGAGAAGTAAAAGAAATGAATCCATAGCCCCTGCCCTTAAAGATCATTTCCATTTAACATAGCCAGTAGTTTGGTATGTGGAAGCATGCCAGGACACTGAAATCCCTCAAGAGAAGTTTTTGGAAGTTTGACTTCAACATATTAGACTTTCTTAAAAGCTATATTTTATATATTGAGGAGAAGTGCTTCCCAGTGGGGAGGACTATGTTAACCTGATCCCCAAGGTAAGACAAGTCCCTGCATTTGAAGAGAAGATTCCATTTTTTGACCTCAAAACATATTTTGGGACACGGAAAGGATCAGTCTATTTTTGAGGGGATCTTAAGCCCCCATGTGGGTGGCACATTCTAGCCTTTAGAGCAGTGCTGTCTAATAGAAATACAACTTGAGCCACATATGTAATTTAAAATTTTTCTAGTAACCACAGTTTAAAAAGTTAAAAAAAAAAAAGCCAGGTGAAATTAATTTTAATAATATATTTTAACACAATATATCCAAAATAGTATCATGTCAACATGTAAGAAATATAAAAATTATTAATGTTATATTTTACATTATTTTCTTCATACTAAGTTTGAAATCCAATGTATATATTACATTTGCAACACATCTCAATTCAGAGTAGCTAATTGCAAGTGCTCAGTGGCCACATGTAGTTTTAAAGGGAGCTCAAATACCTGCCCAGCCCTATGCAGGATGAGCCCTAAGGACCCACAATGATAAATACTTTTCATGTTGCACAATACACACACATATGTGTAGTCATAACTGAAACCAAACATCACTTTTTCTTACTTCATGTTTTGCACTCGTATTTTCTATGCTATCCTATTTCGTTTCAGTTAGGAGGCTGTTGCAGTAATCTCGATGAGAGTTAATAAGTTTGAAGCTATGGAGGGGCAGTGGGGAAGCAGAGAACTGGATGGATATGCAAGAAATTAAAGAGGTAAATGCCCCAGGATTTGATAACTGATTCTGAAAGTAGGGCAACGTCGAGGAAAGATCAAGGAAGACTCGTTTTCTGGATCCAGCCAGTGGATGCCATCACTGAGATGGAAGCACCAGGGAAGAAGAGTTTGTGAGTTATGTTGGAGCTACCACAGGGACTTCCTCTTGGAGGTGTCTAGTTAATGTTTGGTTTGGGAACTCAGGAGAGAGTTCCAAGCTTGAGATGTAGATCTGGGAGACATCAGCACGGAGGAGAAATAAGTGAAATTGAGGCAGTGAAATTGGTGAGAGTGAAACTGAGTCAGTTTCTGGACTGAGAAGGAAGTGGATCGAAATGGTCAGCTAGAAAGAGTGCCTCAGGATAATCCTACTACAGAGCTAAACCTAGAAAGTAACTGACTCTGAGCCTTCCTATCAGGTTCTTAGAGGGAGTAAAATAGAAGAGCTGTAATTGAAGCTATTAGAATCCTCGTTATATCTGCCTGTCTCTACGTGAAATCTGGTTAAGTTAATCTACTTTATCCCAGAATCTTTCCAGGATGGAACCCCAAGGAAGACTATTGAAAGAGCCAATAGAGGTAGGATCATGAAAAGAAGACAGAAAGGTATTTCTCAAATAGCTAGAAGATCAGGGGACCAAGGACAGAGTAAATTTCATGGGAGGAATGTCCAGTTGAACTAAATTCAACAGAGAGATAAATGAGATAAAAAGGAAAAGTCTCTTTTGGATTTAGAAAGCAGAGGTCAGTGGTGATATTTCAGTGAAGTGGTAGGAGCGGAGGCCAAATGACAGTAGGTTGAGGAGCCTCTAGGAGGTAGGGAAGTGGAAGCTTGACTGAGAGGGGAAGCAGATACAATGTATAATACCCAGAGGTGGATAAGTCAGGAATTAGGGTCAATAGAGGCTAGATCTTTCCCTTCCTTCCTACTTTCCTTCCATCTTTCTCTCCCTTCATCTTTCTTTCCTTCTATTCTTCCTTCCTTTCGTCCATCCAAGATGTCAAAGCTTTTGGTTGGCTCATTCTTTTGAGATGGTAACAACTTGCACTTAAATATAAATGGGAAAGAGCCAGTGGGACAGAGAGAGGGAGAGGGTGGAGATGATGGGGACAACTGATGAAGGGAATGTCCCTTAGGCTAAAGGGGTTGGACTCCAGTGCACAAGTGGAAGGATTGGCTTCAGGGAAGAAAAGAGACCTCTCCCACTGTGGTGGTGAGGAAGCTGACAAGTATGGTTTGGGTAAGAATAACTTATAAGAGGAAGGGTACTGAAAGTTGAAGCCTTCTCTGTATGATAGCCTCTGCTTTATCTGTGAAGGTGGAGGCAAAGTCATGGTGGCTTAGTTCTGGCAGGTGCAGATTCTGGGATAGCCTGGAAACTTTGGTCCAGCCCTAGGATATTTCCTCTCCAGAGGCCCCCAGGCTAGGGGTAGGGAGAGGTGGAAAGGCTGGATTGGTTCCTGATAAGACGTAGTGATGACAGCAAATGGATCTGCTCCTTTGTGGCCTCTGGGGCTTCACACCAACCCCCATCCAGGCAAATCCAGATCTAGCCAGGGGGAGGTGGCCCATGGTGAAAGGGCTGGAGGCTGGCAAGACAAATAAGTTGAAGCTTGGTCTCTACTCACTGGAGCCCACAGTCTCATTCCCGTCTTAGTTCTGCCATTGAATTATTGCATGGACTTAAGCAAATCACTTTCCTCTCTGGATTCCAATTCTATCACTCATGATGAGTTGGATAGATAGATGATTGCTAGTACTTTGACTGTGATTCTAGCTTTTATCACCATGGAACATGCTCTACTGCAGTATGCTCTGTTTGACCTGATGCTCCTATCAAAAGTCAGGGCTACCCCACTCCTCATTTCCTTTTGGTTTTCTCCATTTGGGGTACAGGGGTAAAAAACAGGTTGGATGGTCTTAAGGTAAGACACACTGGCTAAATATGAATAACAAATGTTCACCAAGCACTTTGGAATTTTACATTGATGTTGTACAAACCACTTCTGCCGTCTTCTGCTTTATTCTTCAGATGCTTCCTCAGAAAGATTGAATGTATTCTGAATCATATTTGGAATATTCTATTCATTGTTTAGAGAAACCTATATTAAATCTCTTCTTAATGGGAACAGTAGCCTCCTAATTTATCTACTTCATAATATGGAGGTTTGCAACATTGGGCTTTCTTTGAGGCATGGCAGTATGGCATTGAACTATAGGGTCTTTTCTTAAGTGAGTCTGTCCATTTAAGCTTAGCATGTGGGGTTAAAGTCCAGCAATGGGTCAGGCCATAGTCCTGAAATTCTTGTGGCTTTAGCTGGTGCCCACACAAGGCTTCTTAGTGACTGTAGAGAAATAAATGCAGAAAAAGAGTTATTTTGTCAGATCACCAGAGGCAGGATGAAAAAAAGAAAGCAAGGAAGGTAGGAACAAACTAAGTCATTGCAAGCTAGGCCTATTTTCTTCCAATAATCTCCCAGGTAACAGCCTCTACCTTGCTAGGATCTGATTACCCGTTACTGGCCTCAGACCATAGCATTATTGTTTTAACATTCCTACCTTCCTCTTTATCCCAGCATGAACCAGGTTGTATGGGAGGCTGGGAAGCTGACCTTGCTTGGGGATAAAGAGACAGTTTAGCACTCAATGATCTTGAAGGCAGACTTGAAAATACAGTGATTAGAAAATAAAGCAGTGAGCCCTGGTAGTGTGTGCCTGTGTAATAATGTGCAGGGCCGCACAGGGCTAGCCTATTGAGCAGGATTCATTTTCATATAATCTCCTACCTCCTGCTAAAGTCTTTGACTTGGCGTTTTTGTTTTCCGCTTGGTAATTCATGCACGCTGAACCTGACATCAGTGTAAAAGGACGCTGGAGGTTATTTAAACTGTCATTTAAGAAAAATAACAACAACAATAATAGGTGAATAGAAACATCGTTAATGATGTGTACAGCCTATTGCTAACCAAATAATGTTGAAAGCCCATTCCTGGTACATGTAGGCTTCTGTGCTTCATCTCTAGTGTGCCTAATATTGACTGTAGGCTCAGTCACATAATAATAAATTCTATTGTACCTCTAAATTGTTTAGTTATAAGGTAATTGTTCTATACTGGGTTCGAGGCTAGAGGTCTCACTCCTTTTTCTCTGTGGGCAAGTTAGGAATGGAACAACCATTCATGGTACACACTGTGTTGAGCACTGTGTTGAATGCTCTATTATGTGTTATCTCATTTAACAAAGCTACAGACCCATGAAATAAGAATCACTATTCCCCATGTTATAAGTAAGGAAATCAAGAATTAAGTAATCTTCCAAAGATCAAATACTGATTAAGATGGCATTTAAAATTAGGTTTGTCTGACTGTTTCCACTACACACAGTTCTCAAACATCAGTGAGCAAAGAATTGCCTGCTCAAGCTAGCTCCCAAGTGATTCAGAAGCAAGATGTGCTTGGATATACTTTGAGAGATGCTGTATTTAACTCTCCTGGTCACATCTTCTGCTTTTAGGACCAGGCATAGAAACAAATAATATATCTAGACTCTTTGTAGCAAAATTAGAAACTCAAAGTAAATATTTTTGACCCAAGCATTTCCACTCCTAGGAAATTTGTACATATGGCCACCAAAAAAATTCCTGTTAGGATGTTCTTAGCAGTGTTATTCATAATAACTCCAAATGGCCAGCAGAAGCAGAATGGATAAATAAATTATAATATATTCACACAATGTAATGCTGCACAGTAACAAGAATGAAGAAATCTACAGCCACCTGCAAGAATATGGATGAATCTCACAAACATAATATTGAATGAAGGAAGCCAGACACAAAATAATATGCACTGCACAATTCCATTTCTATAAAGTATAAAGCTCATCTATGATGTTAGAAGTCAGCATAATGGAAGGAGCATGGTGTGGATGCTATATGTTCTCAGCTTGTGAAAGTCTATTGAGCCACACACTTAGGATATGTGTACTTTTCTGTGTATACGTCATTCTTTAGTACAAAGTTTAAAGATATTCTGACCACAGTAATGAAGAAAGAATGCACTCTACAATATACTTCCCATTTCCAGATAATTCTGGTGATCTAATAGATAACACTGTAAGGAATGGTGTCAGAGCCTACCTAAAATTACAGTTCTTGGCTGCTCAGCCCTTTCAGGGCTAGCCCCAAAGAGAGCCTAGCTGAGCCCTTGAACTAAACTTGCCTTATTTCTAGGACCAGTTCAAGTCTAGTCCTATAATCTGTGAATTAAAATCTATTGTCTTGGGCTGGGTGTGGTGGCTCATGCCTGTAATCCTAGCACTCTAGGAGGCTGAGGCGGGAGGATCACTTGAGTTCAGGAGTTCGAGACCAACCTGAGCAAGAGCAAGACCTCGTCTCTACTAAAAATAGAAAAATTAGCCAGGCATCATGGTAGGCACCTGTAGTCCCAGCTACTTGGGAAGTTGAGGCAGGAGGATCACTTGAGCCCAGGAATTTGAGGTTGCTGTGAGCTAGGCTGACACCACAGCACTCTACTCAGGGCAACGGAGTGAGATTCTGTCTCAAAAAAAAAAATCCATTGTGTCCAATTTATATACTTTGTCCAACAATGGTCTGGCCTCACAGTCAGTTTCTGGACTCAGAAGGAAATGGTTGGCGTTGGTTAGTTAGCAAGAATACCTCAGAATAATCATGCTACAGGGGAAGTTCTAGAAAATAGGTGATCAAGAGCCATCCTAAAAGGGCTTTGAATGGGGAAAAAATCGAAGAGCTATAATTAAAGAAAGCTATTAGAATCCTCCCTATATCTGCCTATCTGACTTGGGCAATCCAGGCCATCCAACTTATACTCTTCCTTTAGAACAACTCATATACATGAAATCTGATTAAATTAATCTGCTTTACCTCACAATCATACAGGATGGAATCCTGATGAACAACATTTAGGGAGCCAATAGAGGAAGAATCATGAAAATAAGGTACTTCTCAAATAGGTGGGAGATCAGGGATCCAAGGACAAAGCAATCATCTCATTAGTAGTTACACGGTTTTCCTGTAAAATATTGTTCTTGTTGAAGAAGTCATTTACTTTGTAGAAAATATCTTCTTTGGAATATCTTTCCTTTAGTGGCTCAGAAAAAAAGGGGTTTTATTATTGAAATAGAATCTAGCAAATACCTCAAGCAGAGGCATGTTAGAAATATCTGTACTTCCATCCAATGTCTGTATAGCAAAAACCTCCCACACTGCATAATTTGTTCTAATGCTTGTTTCTTTCAATCTTCAGCAATGTTTTCTACATGTCTTCTAAATATATTTGCTGACAAAGGAATGCGTTTTAGTTTGACATCAGTTTTTTTTCCTACACATTAGAGCAGCTAGCTTTACTGTGGCATGAAGAACAGATGTTTTCGCAATGGTATGGACTTTTGTTGTTTTTCTATTCAATTATAGAAACTCAGAAAAGGCTCCTAAATATTTATCATTACATGTAACAGTATTTTGCGAAGTACTGGATTGAATATCACATGACTTGAAACATTAAAACATTAAAACTGGAAAAAAATCATAGAGATTTGTCTTCATGTTCTGGATGTTTCATTTTAAAGTATCATGATAATTATAATAACTTCATGCCATCATTAGCTAATATCTCAAGGTAAAATATATGCTCAAGGTGAGGTTTAATGGTAGCAGATATTTCTTTTTTCTTTTTTCTTTTTTTTTTTTTTTGAGACAGAGTCTCACTCTGGTGCCTGGGCTAGAGTGCCGTGGCGTCAGCCTAGCTCACAGCAACCTCAAACTCCTGGGCTTAAGTGATCCTACTGCCTCAGCCTCCCAAGTAGCTGGGACTACAGGCATGCGTCACCATGCCTGGCTAATTTTTCTATATATATTTTAGCTGTCCATATAATTTCTTTCTATTTTTAGTAGAGACGGGGTCTCGCTCTTGCTCAGGCTGGTCTCGAACTCCTGAGCTCAAACAATCCACCCACCTCGGCCTCCCAGAGTGCTAGGATTACAGGCATGAGCCACCGCGCCCGGCCGGTAGCAGATATTTCTAAGTCTTCAGTGTGATAAGTTTTGGTTTAGCTGCCTTCTAGTCAGATCAGATTAGGTCATCATTGTCCATACCTGTTGATGTCGCTGATGCAGAACTCATTCAGGGAGTAGAAGGGTCAGCTCTGCCATTTTCTCGTTGTTCACTTTTGTTCCTACAGCATATTTCTGGTCACAAAAACATCACCAAACTTCTTTATTTTATTAAGACATTATATTTGTACATATTTATGGGGTACATGTGATATTTTGTTATATGGGTAGCATGTGTAATAAACAAGTCAAGGTATTTAAGGTGTCCCTCACCTCGAGTAGTTATCATTTCTATGTTTTGGGAAGATTTCAAGTTCTTTCTTCTGGCTATTTTGAAACATACAATACATTGTTGCTAACTATGGTCACCCTACTCTGCTATCAAACTTCTATCTACTTGCATGCTTATACCCATTAACCAACCTTTCTTTATTGCCACCCCCCACACCCTTCCCAGCCTCTGGTAACTATCATTCCACTCTCTACTTCTATGTGATCAGCTTTTTTAGCTCCCACACATGGGTGAGAACATGAGATATTTGTCTTTCTGTGCCTGGCTTAAGTGGCTCTGAAAAGAGCCTTTGGTTTTTGAAAGTAGAAGAAGCTGTTCACTTGGGACTGGTGTAGTTGGTGATGGCCTTGGTGCCCTCAGATACTTGGCCAGCTCCCCAGGCAGCAGCCGGCCCATGGCGTTCTTGATCTTCCTGGAGATGATGGTCAAACGCTTGTTGTAATACACCAGGCACAATCCCTTGCGCGCTGTGCGCTTGAAGATGTCGTTGATGAATGAATTCACAATGCCCGTGGCCTCAGACCAGATGCCAGTATCAGGATGGACCTGCTTCAGTATCATGTAAATTGTACATGCAGTAGCTTTCCTTGTGGCTACACTTGTACTTCCTGCCATCCTTCTGTGCCTTCTTGGAATCCTTCTTTGGAGCAGGAGCAGACTTGGCCAGTTCAGGCATGTCTCCGCAAATCAGTAACTATCCTGAGAAAGAAGACACTTCAACATCACCAAACTCCTAAATAAAGGCCAAAACACTTCTAATATTTTTTTATTTCAGCATATTATGGGGGTACAAAAGTTTAGGTTACATATATTGCCCTTGCCTCCCGACGCCCCCCCCCCAGTCAGAGCTTCAAGAGTGTCCATCCCCCAGACGGTGTGCATCGCATTCATTATGTATGTATACACCCATCCCCTCCCCCCTCCCATCTGCCCAATGCCAGATTAATGTTATTCCTATATGTGCACTTAGGTGATGATCAGTGAAACCAATTTGATGGTGAGTACATGTAGTGCTTATTTTTCCATTCTTGGGATACTTCACTTAGTAGAATGGGTTCCAGCTCTATCTGGGAAAATACAAGAGGTGCTAGATCACCATTGTTTCTTATAGCTGAGTAATACTCCATGGTATACACATACCACATTTTATTAATCCACTCATGTATTGATGGGCACTTGGGTTGTTTCCACATCTTTGCAATTGTGAATTGTGCTGCTATAAACATTCGAGTGCAGATGTCTTTTTTATAGAATGTCTTTTGTTCTTCTGGGTAGATGCCCAGTAATGGGATTGCTGGATCAAATGGTAGATCTACTTGTATTTCTTTAAGGTATTTCCATATTGCTTTCCACAGGGGTTGCACTAGTTTGCAGTCCCACCAGCAGTGTATGAGTGTTCCTATCTCTCTGCATCCACACCAACATTTATTGTTTTGGGACTTTTTGATAAGGGCCATTCTCACTGGAGATAAGTGATATCTCATTGTGGTTTTAATTTATATTTCCCTGATGATTAGAGATGTTGAGCATTTTTTCATATGTTTGTTGGCCGTTATTCTGTCTTCTTTTGAAAAGTTTCTGTTCATGTCCTTTGCCCACTTTTTGATACGGTTGTTTGATTTTTTCTTGCTGATTTTCCTGAGTTCTAAATAGATTCTAGTTATCAGCCCTTTATCAGATGTGTAGCATGCGAAAATTTTCTCCCATTCTGTAGGTTGTCTGCAAAACACTTCTAATGTTAAACATGGAAATAAATGTGAGCTATACCTGCATTTAAAAAAGATGAATAAAAGCAAGATAATGATTTACCTGCTGAAGTTCAGGGTCTTGGGTGGCCATAGCCCATCCTGGCAGCTCAGGGCACCAGGCAGGACCCAGCCCTGGCCAGGGCGCCATCCCGTTGCAAGGTGCGCTCGTGCACACATCCACACCCACACTTGCTCACACTGGGACAATGTAGACACGCCAATGCATCAAACATGCGCATCTTCGGGATGTAGCAGGAAACGGAGCACCTGGAGAGCACCCTCACAGACATGGGGACAATGTGCAAACTCCACACAGACAGTGGCCCCCACCTGGAATCAATTTTTTTTTTCTCATCAACATTATAACAAAAGGACATTGAACAAAACAATGTTATTTGAGGACCTGCTGCATAAGCACAAGTGTTGCTTTCCAGTGGATTGTTCTGACCTCCCCACATTAGAAAACCACTGGTCAAGGTGTTCTAAATCTTACCCTTGGATCCAGCCATCAGAGAGAAAGAACTGCATTTTCAGACTGCATGTTTGGCCCTTTGTAAAAATGCTTTTCTGAACGGCTTTTAGGTTCTGGGGCTCTGCCTTGCATGGAAGGCACTATGGAGACAAACATAAAAAACAGGATTGTCTTTATCAGGAGGCTATTGTTAAGTATGTTGGTGTTGATGTCGCTACAGCCTCA
Source organism: Eulemur rufifrons (assembly GCF_041146395.1). NCBI lineage: Eukaryota > Metazoa > Chordata > Mammalia > Primates > Lemuridae > Eulemur > Eulemur rufifrons. The sequence goes on from NC_091012.1 coordinate 124,244,887, forward strand.
CCAAGCGTGCCCTTAAAAGTGGCACCACGGGAGGAATTTCTCTCAGAACTCGGCATCGGGAAACTGCTGTGCTTTTCCTCAAGAGCTATTTTGTTTTTTCCTTAAGGACAATATTAACTTTGTTTTCCTCTTTGCTTTGACTACTGGGAGCTTAAAGCCATTTTTGTGGTCCACCTCTCTAAAATGTAGAGGACCGTGATATGCGTTCCTCTGTGCTCATTTCACCCCTGACCTTTTTCTTAAAAAACCAGTATTTCTCCTCCTTACCCCAGATGTTGCAACTATTATTTTAAACTTTCAAATTTTATTTTTCTTAAGTCACCTCAAGTCCTTTGGGGAAGGAAGTGGGATATGAATATGATATAAGATTGTTATTGATGTTCATTACAAACTCCTTAAGCTCAACTGCCTAAGAGAAAAAAATGATTTGGGGTTTAGAATTTTTTAGCTCTAGGTAAAGATTATTTTCTATTGTATTTTTTCTTTCTTTTTTTGAGGGGAAGACAGGGTCTCACTCTGTTGCCTGGGCTAGAAAGCAGTGGTGTCATCATAGGTCACTGTAACCTCAAATTCCTGGGCTCAAACGATCCTCCTGCCTCAGCCTCCCGAGTAGCTAGAATTACAGGCGCATCTCACAACACCTGGCTAATTAAAAAAAATATTTTTTGGTATAGACAGGATCCCAAACTCCTGGCCTCAAGTATTCCTTCCTGCCTCGGCCTCCCAAAGTGCTAGGATTACAGGTGTGAGCCACTGCACCTGGCCAGATTATTTTCTATTGTTAATAGCGTCTATGCATTTCATGAATCTAGTAATCCTAAGTTGTACTTCCATTTCAGAGATGTTACAAAATGTGGGAAAAAAATGGCCAACACTGATTTTCAGACAACATGTATTATAAAACCCTCCTAATCTCAGAGATGTTAAAATTGGGGAGGGGAGAAAGGTACATTCTAGAATCAATGAAATGTGGTTTTATTTCTAGTACTAAGAGTCTTCTAGCCATTTGAAATTGACTCACTGCTGCGGGGTTCAGAGGGTAGCCACATGGGATGGAGGTACAGTGTATGGGTGGCCAGTGTTTTTAGGAGGCTCGTATCCCTAGGGCATAATAAAAACTCTGATCCCTGATCACCAGAACACCAGTAATTACTGGCCTGACCTAGAGGCAGGTACTTATACACTGGCGTAAAAAATGGACATCTTATGAGGGAACTCTAAATAAAGTTTTAAGAAAGCATTTTTAAAAAGATATTTTAGATGATTTTTAACTGTGCTATTGTTTTCCTTTTAACCAACTTCAAAATACTTATTCTCTATGATAGAAAAATGGGCAAAGGACAGATTATTCTCAGAAGAAAATACAAATGACTAATAAACATTTGAAAAATGTTCAATCTTACTTGTAATCAAAATAATGCAAATTGAAACAGCATGATGCCATTGCTTGGTCTATAAAATTGACAAAGATAATACTCAATGCCAATGAGATGGCAGCAAGATAGGTGCCTTCATACATTGTAATGTGAGTATAAATGATACAGCTTTTGTAGAAGGTAATTTACCAATACATGTTAAAAAGTTCTTCAAATATTTATCTTTAATATGTTCATACCCCTGATCTAAGTAATTTAGTTTCTAGGTGTCGATCCTAAGGAAATAATTAGAGGTTCAGAATTATGTTTAGAATTTTATTTATATTACTAAAATATAAACAATTTAATATTCAGCAATAGAGAGATATTTAAATTATGGTTTTTCTATTCGGTGGAATGCTTTACAGCTATCAAAATTAGTGAGGTTGAAAACTCTTTAAATGACATGATAAAATATTCATGCTATGTTGAGTGAAGAAAACTGTCTATATGGTTTCCAAAGTTGTTAATATGTACATATGACATCAGAAAGCCTGAAATGGAATATAGAAAGAGTTAACAAGAGTTGTCTCTAGGAAGCAGAATTACTGGTGACTTTTGTTTTTCTCTCTAAATTTTCCCAAGTTTTCTATAATGTACATTATGATGATGTTAAGAAAAATTTATGAAACATTGATAAATGTATTTATTTTCGTATTGAATTTAAAGACTGTTTTTGTCTTTATCAATAATCATTCTCGGCCGGGCGCGGTGGCTCACGCCTGTAATCCTAGCACTCTGGGAGGCCGAGGCGGGTGGATCGCTCAAGGTCAGGAGTTCGAGACCAGCCTGAGCAAGAACGAGACCCCGTCTCTACTAAAAATAGAAAAAAATTATATGGACAACTAAAAATATATATGTATAGAAAAATTAGCCGGGCATAGTGGTGCATGCCTGTAGTCCCAGCTACTCGGGAGGCTGAGGCAGGAGGATCGCTTGAGCCCAGGAGTTTGAGGTTGCTGTGAGCTAGGCTGACGCCACGGCACTCACTCTAGCCCAGGCAACGGAGTGAGACTCTGTCTCAAAAAAAAAAAAAAAATAATAATAATCATTCTCTCTCCAGTGGCTTTAAATTCCCCCCATTCAACAAATATTTAAGAGCCTTCTAATATGCCAGGTACTGCCCCAGGGAGTAGGGATCCAGCAATGAATATGACAGACCAGGTCCTTGCTTTTGTTGGAGCATCTGTAATAGTGAGGAGAGACTGAGCATAAATATACAATGTCTCTTCACCTGATGACCTGAACCTCTCTCCTACCTGCACCCAGGCCCTTAGCTAAATGAGTGAGTCTATTCTAATGGCTTTAAATATCACTTATATTCTGTCTGCTTCTAAACCTGTGTCTCTAGCTTAGTCCTTTCTGCCAAACTCCAGACTTGTACATCCAACTGTCTATCTGACATCTCTGCTTGGAGATCTAATGGGCACGTCAGAGCAAATGTGAGAGGATGGAATTCTTGATCTTCCCATTCCTGTCCCGCCCACCCCTAGACCTACTACTCTTCCAGTGTCTTCTCCATCCTAGGGAATGGCAATGCTGTCTTTCCGGTTCTCCAGGTCAGTAACTATGGAATTATCCTGACTCCTTTTTTGTTCTTTCATGCTCTACAGCCAATCTATTCCAAATTTTATTTATCCAAAATCTATCCAGAATCTGACCATGCTCACCATTTCCATTGCTATCTGTCACCCGGGCCCCAGCCACTGTCTTCTTTTGCCTGATTATTACACCAGACACCTCAGTGGTTTTCTTGTTTCTACCTTTGACCTCTTATAGTTTATTCTCAACATATCAGGTGGTCCTGCTAAAGCTAAGTCAGATCATATCGTACCTTGTTCAAAACTCTTTAACGGCTCCCGTCTCCCTAGAGTGAAAGCCAGTCTTTACAGCATCCTAAAAACCCCACATGACTGGGTGCTTCTCCTTCCCTTCCTTCCTGCCTCACCTCTGGCTACATCTTTTCTTTTGTGCTCACTTCCTCCACATACTGAGCTTTTAGTTACTCCGGGAATAAGCCAAGCATGCTCCTGCCTCAGGGCCTTTGCACTTGCTGTTTTCTCTGCCTAGAACACACTTTCTCCAGATGGCTCAATTGGCCCTGTATATCTTCGCACATACGTCAACTTCCTTGACTATCCTATATACAGTTATACCCCCTATACTCCTCCCTATTCCCTTTCTTTGCCTCATTTGTTTCTATAGCACCTAATCACCTTTTAAGATACTACATATTTTACATTCTTTTTTGTTGTTTGTCTATTATCTTTAAGTGTTATGAGGGCAGAATTTTTGTCTGTTTTTGTCTCCTGATATACCCTCACAAGCTAGAGCAGTGCCTGTGACACAGAAAGCACTCAAGTAGTATTTTTGAATGTTGGAAAAATGAATAATGCGTAGATACTATGGAAACAATTTAAATTTTTTTTAAAGCTCAAATGAGTTTTAAATATTTCATATATCTGGGAATCATATCATTTAATAGTTACTTTTTGGATAATAGTTGTTTTTCCAAATACTCGTCTTTTCTTAATAGACGCCCTCCCCGCCCCTCCCCCCATACACACACACATTCAGGACACCTAAGCCTTGATTAAATTTTCTGCATCTCTGAATTCACTGGAGAGGAGATAGGTCTTTAAATTTATTTTTACATTATGTACATAACATGAATGTGTTCTCATTGTAATAATAAAATAGTAGTCATATATGGAGTAAACAAAAAAATCCCTTCATCTCTTCTCCCAAAATACTGTCTTCTTCCCCAGAGGTAACCCCAGTTAATAGTTTGTTGTATCATTCAAGGCCAGTGCTGTCCAGTAGAACTTTCTGTGATGATGGGAATGTTCTATATCTGCACTGTCCAATATAGTACCCACTAGGCACATGGATTGTTGAGCACCTGAAATGTGACTAGTGTGACTGAGAAACTGTTCTTAATTTTGTTTAATTTTAATTAATTATAATTTGAATTTAAATAGTCACATGTTTCTAATTGCTACTATATTGGCACGGTTATAAACTATTTCTACACAGTTACCTCTCTCCCTTTCTCCTTTCTCTCTCTCTCTCTCTCTTTGTCTCTCTCCCTCCTTCCCTCTCCCTGCCTCCCTCCTTCTCTTTTTCTCTCTTTTTACCATAAATGATATCATGCATGTATACATATTATACATATTATTGTGTGACTTGCTTTTTGCATTCAACAAAATGTCTTGGATATCGTTCCCAGTCAGTACGTATATATGTCTTACTGTTTTTAATAGTGCCTGTTACGTTGTAACAGGGGCATACCATACTTAACTAAATGAAAAATGGATATTTCTTGGTGCTGTGCCATGCGCTGGGCCTCTTTTTCCTCCACTCCAATGACATCTGTTGGTGATGCCTTTGCACCAACTGCCTAATGTCAGATTCTACCATAATCAATGATACAGTCCAAGAATCCAGTGATTCATGTGTGTTGGACCTATGGTCAACTATAAGATCTATTTTTTCTTTCTATCTTCAAAAGACCAAAATATTCTGATCCCACGTTAAGTCAGGCTTTAAAAAAATATGTTCAGGGATGGGTAAATATAAACCTAACAGTATGAGACTAAGGGATGAGATTTTGTGATTTTTTTTTTTTGTTGTTATTCTGAATTTGTGGTTTTAAAGCCAGTGAGTTCCAAGGCAAAAGATCTACATGGAAGAAGCAGATTCTTTCTGAAGTCTTCTTTTTATCTATTTTGCACATCCTAATTAAAAGGTTCTGTCCTTGTAAAATTCTTTCCTACTGGAGACTTCTTGAGATGGTTATAACCTTGGTAAATATCGGTAATTCACCTTTCAATTGATCTCTGTGCTTCTAACGTACCTCATCAACATTTGTTAGCTAATGTTTGCTGAGCCTGGCATTATACTGTTATAGATAATATATTGGTCAAGGCCATATCGAAACACACATGCCTCACTGTAAAGGTGAAATTTGAAGAGAGTTTAATAAAGGGAGTATTTACAAAGGTGTGGGCAGTGTTTAAGGAAACCTCAAGGATAGCATGGTACCCTAGGCCTAGAAACATTTGAAGGTTGCCACCTCCTGGGTTAGGGACTCACCAGCTTTAGAACCACAAATTCAGAATTACAAGAAAGGGGCAAGGGGAAAATGTGGCTACCAGAAACTTGTAGAGAGCTCTATGAAGAGGGCCCCCTCATAAGAGGTGTGGATTTCAGTAAAAGGACAGAGCTAGCAGAGAGGAAGCCAGGGAGACAAATACCTTGAGCTCACTCTTGTCCTGCCCTCCAGTGTTGTACATGCTTCTCATGGACCCAACCCAACTGGAGGCAGGAGGGCGAGGGAGCCCATTGGCACAGTCTGTATGGGAAGCCATACAGAAAAGAGTAGAGAAGGGTAGGAAGACAGTAGATTCTGGAAAGACAAAGGGAATATTTATTATCCATACATTGTTTCATTTAATCCTCACAACAGCTTCATGAGGTAGATCTTTTTATTATCTCCCTTTCATAGATGAGGATACTGAAGGCTAGAGAGGTTAAGAACCAGTACTTTTTAAAAATCAAATTTAAAAAATCAAACGAATATTAAATAATGGAGCTAGGATTTGAACTCAGGCCTGTCTGACTGGAATTTCCCACTGTAGTTAAGAATATCTTAGCTTAAATAAGCAACTCTGCGGTTGGCCATCACCATCAGTAGAACCATGCTAAGTTCTGGTTGGTTGATTAGTTTGTTGTCTGATCAGTCCAGTTGTCAGTTAGTGGTGTACATTGCATAAGTACAGGTTCTATCAACCGTTATTTTTACACTCAAGTAATATTTGCATTGTATATTTTATATACTACCTAATAGCCTTTGTTTTAAGTAAATATTTGACAATATCCAACTGAAGAGATTCTGTAAATGAAATGACCAGCGTGTAATGTCTTTTCCTTTAAAAGGCATGATGGGAATATGGCTTTGGTATGTTACTGTAGTACAATTTACATAATCAGAACTTATGTGACAAATAGACAACATATTCACATGCAATGACTGGATGCTCTGAAATCTTAAATTAGGCAGAAGTTTTCTTGTGCCCTAGCTCTAAGTCCATGGTCTGGCAAGGCCCTTACACATGTGAGATCCAGGGCACTGAGCCAGGGTTTCTTAACTCCTTAAAATCCTTGCTTTCTTCTGTGCCAAACCAACCCCGAATTTGGAATATGTCTCTCTTGGGGGGGCATAATCTATCCACTGAGGATCTCCGCCAGCTCAGAAGCTTAGTTTCTATGATTTTCATGTTGAAAAGAGTAGAGCTTTTCCCAAATATGAAATTATTGAAAATTTAATGTGCCTTTTCAAACTAATACCTTCTCTCATTCTAAAAGGACCATTCTTTACTTTGCAAGATTGCGGCCCCAGAACCAGTCCTGTTCCTTCGTTTCTCATCTTTTCTCCATTTATCCACCCTCCAATCATCTAGCACCATAGTAGACATATAGTGTGTGCTAAGAAACACTAGAAAATGTGATCTGGCTGATTTAGAGTCTAAGCTGAGGCTTGCCAATAACTACATGTAAGTCATCTGACCTGCTTCATCAAGTCTTGGTAAAAATATGGCTACATGCTTTTATTTCTTCAATTAGTTGTTTGGGTACCCCCTTCTCTAATTATCAGAAAGTCTAGTATCTCCTTTATAAGGTCTCTCCATCCCTATTGTCTAAGAATCCTGAGGGTTTCCTCAGTTCAAAGGGAGCCAAAAAGGTAACTGAGTCTGAGGGTTCTACCACTGCTGTTGCTTCTTGCTGTCACTTGGTGTTACTGTTGAAGACAGGTCCTGTACAGTTCAGTGGAAATAGTATCTACCTCACAGAGTTGTACAAATTAAATGAGCAAATGCATTTAAAGTGCTGAGCATTTAGATGGATACATGGCACTAAGTAGGCACTCAAAGGTTTAGCTAGTATGTTACTTGGCCTCAGTTTCATGTGTTATGTAGGGCCTAGACCAGAGGATCGCTCAAAGCATCCCAGCTTTGGCAAATGGTGAGGAATAGGTGGGGGCCTTGGTCCTCTGCAGGCCAATAGACAGCCTGAAGGTTCAGTTAGCCCAGTCTCTGCCCCTCCCTGAAGCCTCTGGCTGTCTTACATTGTCCTGAAGTTGGTTTGTCCCTAGTATGTGGAGGAGGCAGAACCTGAGGAGCATAGAATTCCTTATAAATCAAATGATTGGTTCTGGCTCAGAGAAGGAGGGGTTTTTCTATTGTAATCTGGGATGTCTAGACTGAAAAATTACTGCCTCAGACCACATGGCTACTTGGTGGTAGCTGGGCTTTAACCAAGGTCTTTCTGAATGCAGAGCTTGACCCTCAATTCAGGGTATTCTGCCTTGCTTTGAAAGGCAATGCTCTGGAAAGCAAGGCTGTGGCTCATTTATTTTTGCATTCTCCCCATTCCAAGCACAGTGCCTTGTACAGAACAAGAAATACTCCTTCTCCATGTCAACTGCTGTTAAAGAGAGTCACACATGCACACGTGCACACACAAGCATACTCATGCACTTAGGAATCCTCTCTGCTTTCCGTCTCTTTGGTTCTCCCTCTTTCCTACTTCTAGGCCATAATAATTAAGAGCAAAATGCACACTGCATATAAACCTTTTCTTCACCTTTGAGTAACTATTGTTGCCTTACAATTTCCTCTATCTCTGCTTTAATTACCAGATTTCACGACCTCTGGAACACACCTTTCTTGGAAAACGGCAACACCTTATCTCTTTAATAAACTTTGTGACTAGCACATAAAAGATCTCCAAATAGTAATTTATTTTAGATCATGTGAAAAAGGTTCACTGTCTACATATATTAAAAGGCAATGAATCATTTAACATAAACTAATCCCATTTGCCCATCCATTTACCTATTTGGGTTGTGTCCTAAAAGTCCATTCATGAGTCAATTTATTTGTTTCTATGGGGAACTACATTATCTATTATACCATAATATATAGTATTATGTATTATGATATATAATAGTGAATAGTAATAGCAGTACTAAAAGCTACAATTTATTGAGTACCAGGTACATTACACATATTATCTCTATTTTTCACAACAGCCTTGCAAGATAGTTACCCATTTTACAGTTGAAACTGAGGTTCAAATAAGTTAAGGAACTTGCTTTTAAGCACACAAAGTCAAATATATTTCTAGCCCCAAGTATAGCTCCTGCTAAAGTGGCCACGATAGGCCACCCACAGCTTCCCTCACCACATCTGTTGGGCCCCAGGGTGGGCACCTTCCCCAACATCAGCCAATCCTGGTTGTGGCCCGATTTGAAAAAGATGAGCTTGGTCAATCTGATTCTCCCTTAGGAATTTGAACTGGGAAACATGGAAAGAAGCAGTAAGTTGATAGGAGCAGGAGCTGCTACTGAAGGGCACGATCAGAAGTTGTTAAATGAGTGTGGTGAAGAGAGGCTTAGGAGGCCATTATGGGCCATATTCAAGCTGAAGTTTTTGGGGAGTGGAAGGAACTCGGGTAAATGGGGTGGGACAGAAACAATCACGTGCAGAGAGCAGCCAAGTCAGTGCAGAGCAAGCACTCTGGGGCAATGCTCTTCCCCCTTCCTCCTTTTCCACAGTTGCGGTGCCAGGGTAGCCATAGAATAAATCCTTCATCTCTTGAGTCAACTTCAGTGAGTGTAGTAGGTTCCTTTCAACCAGGAGAGTCAAATTAGAATACATGACCAGTAAGTGCTGGAAAGGAAGTTTGAACCCTGGTTTTGTGGCTACAGAGTTTCTGCTCTTGTCCCTGCACCCCTATGCCACATTACAAATGCTGTTCTGGAACACCATAGCATGTGAGGTCACCTTAATGTATCTGAAAAAGAACCAATAATGGACTCAAGTTTCCTGAATCTTTGTCCCAAGTCTTGGTTTGCTTCTAGAGCCCTGAAGGAGGGGGTGGGGGCTAAGAAAGTCTCAGACCACGAGGAGGTCTCTAAACAAAACTGGGGCAGGACTCCAACTTTGAGGGTAGAAGGTGCTGCAATGGGGAAAGGGGATGGGGGCAGGGCAGGGATCGGGTCTCATCCGTGCAGAGAACTGGGGCTCTTCAAGGGCAGGGATTGGTTTTATCCCTACTTCTGTTCCCAGGTCCTAAGATAGTGGCTGACATATATTTGAATGAGTGCACGTGAATGAATAAGTGAATGGCAGAAGTGGGTCACAGTCCTGTTCAAACGTATGGAGCATCCTTCAGTCTAGTCTTCCCAAGTTAAGGAACACCTGTCTCCATCTCTAAGAATTCAGGCAGCACTGTGAGTAACGTTTACGGCGACTAGTCAACGTCAGCTTTAAAAACAACAAAGATGGTGTAGTGGTGATTGCGGTAATAGCATAGTTCAGTGCTACAAACGGACAACTCTGGGTTGCATTTCCCTTGTTTATGAAAACACCACTCGCTTTGTCTTCCTCTGCCTGGAGAGAGTGAGGTTTTCATTTTAAGAGGCTGACTAAAAAATGCAGGGCCACTTCCTGGGCAGGCTTCCAAGTGACTACATCTTTCTCACAGCGTTCCCCAGAGCCCTGGTCCAAACTGCCTGAGGCGGGGCCTCCAGCCATTGGTGGCTGTTGAAGCCACCACGGGAACAGTTAGTTATCTGCAGCCTGCCGGAATCGCTGTGCTTTTAGGCCCTGCCTGGGCACAGATAATGGCCTTGGGCTTTGCACTGAAGAGACATCAGAGTTGGTGACTGGCCAGGCTGGCGTATGTGAAATACAGATGTTGTGCCACGCTTCTGAGTGTGGCATTCCTTCCAGCCGAGGCCCCTGGGTGTGGGTGAGTCTAAATGTTTGAAGACTGCCCTGGTTGGTTGTGAAATGTTCAAAGCTGGGCATTGTGACTTTCCAGGGGCATGAGTTAGCATATTTCTTAACCCTGCTGTGCCTCAGTTTCCTTTTTGTGAAATAGGGATAGTATTATCCTACACCCTAGGATAGAAGTATCTATCCATCACAGGGGGTTGTGAGAAGTAAAAGAGATGACGCCAGAGTATCTCATCTGGTACCTGGTATGCAGTAGACACTGAAGAGCTCTTATTCTTTCTGAAGCATCAGCTAAAAAAAAAAAAAAGTGTCAGTGACAATGCCCCGTCTTTATTTCTAACAGTACAATATTTCTCTGAGAGACTCAGCGATTATATTCTACTTCTCAATCATGCCTGTATAGCCAAGAGAAATGAAACTTCAGGGGAAGTTAGTGCCAAAGGAAAGTTTATAATACTATATTCCCTTTGTCTTTTTCCCTTCTAGACCCTGACTGCACCTGCCCCATTTGCAGATGAAACCAGCTGCCAATGCCAAGCACCCCATGAAAAACTGACCATTGCTCAGGCTCGTTTGGGAACACCAGGTGAGGCTGTACTTCTTGTTTCCCGAACGGGTCCTGTTTTGACATTGAACATATCAGAAAGGCTCATCATTATTTGAGCAGCACCTGCTTTCAATAGGAGAGTTGAATGTAGAGATTCTAGCACAGTGCAAGAGGGGTAAACACAAACCAGCGATAAACTAGACCAAAACTAGACCGACCAAAGTGGTCAAGTAAAAGATGCAACAAAATACAGGAGCTCGAGCCCCAGCTTTGCCACTTCCTAGTTTGACAGCCAGAGGCAAATCACTGGAAATATCTGAATCTATTTCTTCATGTGCAAAACAGAGACAATAATACCTGCTCACAAGGTTTTTGTGATTGGGTATCGGACAGAGGTGGGGGCTGGGGGAAGGGATGGGTGTATACCTACTTGATGAGTGCGATGCGCACTGCCTGGGGAATGGACACGCTTGAAGTTCTGACTGGGGGGGATGGGATAGGGGGAGGGGATGGGTGCACACCTACATGATGAGTGCGATGTGCACTGTCTAGGGAATGGACACGCTTGAAGCTCAGACTCGGGGGGATGGAGGGGCATGGGCAATATATATAACCTGAACTTTTGTACCCCCATAATGAGCTGAAATAAAAAAAAAAGTACCAAAGCATTGGTTTTTGTTTCTTTGTTTTGAGACAGAGTCTCACTCTGTTGCCCAGGCTAGAGTGCCGTGGCATCAGCCTAGCTCACAGCAACCTCAAACTCCTGGGCTCAAGCAATCCTCCTGCCTCAGCCTCCCGAGTAGCTGGGACTACAGGCATGCGCCACCATGCCCGGCTAATTTTTCTATATATATTTTTAGTTGTCCATATAATTTCTTTCTAATTTTAGTAGAGATGGGGTCTCGCTCTTGCTCAGACTGGTCTCAAACTCCTGAGCTCAAACGATCCACTCACCTCAGCCTCCCAGAGTGCTAGGATTACAGGTGTGAGCACCGCGCCCGGCCCCAAAGCATTGTTTTAAACTGTGAAAGCTTATGTGAACCTAAGCTACTATAATAATTACCATTCTTAAAAGTCTATGTTTTAAAAAAAGTTTCAAGTGTGCCTTAAGAAGAGTGGGCTCTGCTATAGAAGTTTGTTCATTCGTTCATTCTTTTAGCATATACCGGAGGATGGATAGGGAAGACATTTAAAAAGAACTATAAGGTACTATCTCTGTTTCCCAAGAGTTTTCATGATAATTACAGAGACATGACAACAAAATGTGAAATGAAACTCAGAAGTAGCATACGTGTACATGCTTAGGGGTTAAATCCTGCAACACAGATGATAACTGACAGTTTAGAGAAGGGAAGATTCATTTGGCCTGGAGCAGTCAGGCAAGACATTAGGAAGGGAGCAGAAAAGATTTGACACTTTGGGGAGAAGTAAGATTTGGACTGTGTGGGCAGAAAATGGAAAGAAAGGTGTTCTGGGCAGGTAGAACAGGAATAGTGAAGGCACAGAGATAGAGAGCTGTGTAGGAGTAAATGAGTGTTGTTCCAGTTGATTGGGATGGACTAGGTGAACAGGTAAACTTTGAGCCATTTAAGATGGCATAACTTGATGGTTTCCACTTGCCATTGCAAAAACCAAACAACCTGAACTTAAAAGAATCCATGGGACAAAGGACAGTGTCATTTCACTATCACAACTCTGTGATTAGTACTTTTAGTATTTCACAGACGAGGAAATGAAGGCTTAGACAAGTTGTGAATCTGCACAAGGTCATTCGGTTAGTAAGTGGCAGTGGTTCTCACAATTAAGCATGCACCAGAGTCCCCTGGAGGTCTTGTTAAAACACAGACGGCTAGGCTCCAATCCTCAAGTTTCTGAATGGGTCCAGCTGGGGTGGGACCCAAGAAGTTGCAGCTCTAACAAGTTCCCAGGTGATGCTGCTTTTCAGGGGTACCACATTTAGGGAACCACTGGTGGGTGGTAAAGCTGGGCTTTGATCCCAAACCTGTTTGTAGTAGAGTTTGACCTCTTAACCATGACACTCTGCTTCCTCCAAGAATAGCCTTCAAAAGAGTAAAGTGAGGAGGAAGAGTGGGCAGAGTTAATAAGCTTTTTAGTGGGCTTCTTTTGATAAAGGCAGCAAGAAGCTTGGGGAGGTCATTCAGAGCAGCTAAATCAGTTGTTCCCAGACTTTAGTGTGCAAAGAATCACCTGGTAAACATGTTAATGCAGCAGATTTCCTGCTCCACTCCCCCCACCCCCAAATCTGGGATGCGGCCCGGGCATTTGCATTTTCAACCAACAGCCAGGATGATTCTAAAATTCGTAGTCTAGGCCGGGCGCGGTGGCTCACGTCTGTAATCCTAGCACTCTGGAAGGCCGAGGCGGGAGAATCGCTCGAGGTCAGGAGTTCGAGACCAGCCTGAGCAAGAGCGAGACCCTGTCTCTACTAAAAATAGAAAGAAATTATATGGACAGCTAAAAAAATATATAGAAAAATTAGCCGGGCATGGTGGCACATGCCTGTAGTCCCAGCGACTTGGGAGGCTGAGGCAGCAGGATTGCTTAAGCCCAGGAGTTTGAGGTTGCTGTGAGCTAGGCTCACGCCATGGCACTCTAGCCAGGGCAACAGAGCGAGACTCTGTCTCCAAAATAAATAAATAAAGTTAGTAGTCTAGAGATCCCATACTGAGAAATACTGACCCAGCAATAAATCTAAGGGATGTCAAAACACATGAAAGTCCAGGTGGTTATGAAGAGAACAGATCTGACCTAAAATTAAAGGATGAGCTTCAAGCCCGAGCAGAAAAGGACCCTACTTTTCTAGGGAAAGGAAAGGAAAGTACAACTTACCATATATCTGCTTGGTGTGATACTCTGTACTCTATCTCATTTAATCCTTGTAAAAACCGTGCAAGATAGATATTATTGTGTCCTTTCTACAGAGGAGGCAAACAAGACTCGGAGAACTGAAATGTAACTTGTCAAATGTCCCAGTTGACTGGGTACAGCTAGGATTTGACCCCAAGTCCCCGTCACGTCAAAGCCCTGCTTTGCCCAGCACAGCGGGCTGCCCTGAGAAGCACAGTCCATAGCAGGCCACGGAGCTCAGTGAAAACACATTCAGGCTTTGAGCTGGAGGGTGGAAGGTATATGAACAAAACAGACGGGTGGTAGCTGTGATCTTCTATAGTGGCAGGACTGTCTGCCATGTTCACTGCTGATTCACCAGCACCTAAAGAAACACTTGTCACATACCGTGTGCTCAGTATTTTGTGAGCCAATGAATGAATGAATAAATGAAAATTTGGGACAAGAGAAGGAGTTTGTCCTCTGGATATAGAAGCAGAGAGAATTTGTTCTGATACTTTGAGCCAGCCCAAGCTTTTACAATTGGGTGAAATTGAGCACCTGTACATTGCCTAACAGCCAAACAGTTTAAACCTGGAGAATCAAACCAGAGTAAGGTGGTCGAAATAGCTGTGTGGTGGGCTTTTTAGAACACTCCCTCACTGCAGAGGGAGTGAGGTAGAGCAAAAGTGAATTTCTGATCTTCAGAAGAGAAATTCTCTTGTCTTATCTGATGACACTGGGAAGTTATCTAAGAGTATTTGTGATGTTGATGGGCACGTAGGGGAATTTCTGTTAGAAATTCCTTTATTTAGAATGTCTAATATCAGTGTTAAATTGTAGCAAGAAGGCACCTTGCTACATTACCTGGAAGGCACCTATTCGTCTTAGACCACACTCTGATAACCATTACTTTATTAGAGCAGCAGTTCTCAAACTTTGGTGTGCTTAGAATCCCTTAGAGCGCTTGTGAAAACACAGACTGTGGGCTTCACCCCCAGAGTTTCTGAGTCAGTAGGTCTGGGATGTGGCTGGAGAATTTGCATTTTCAACAAGTTCCCAGGTGCTGCCGCTGCTGCTTGCTGATCCTGAGACCACACTTTGAGACCCACTGTTTAAGAGTAACCATTGGCAGGGGTTGGAGGGAGTGGCAGGGAGATTATTCAAATATAACTGTTGGAGCATTGTACTTTTAGCAGAAAAGCTCAGGGAATTTTTAAAAATCTTGCTGTTTGACTACTATTTAAGCAAACAAGAAAAAAATTATTACTATTTTTTGAAAGTTTTAGTCATTTTTAAGAGTAGTAAGAAATTATCTCTTTGTGATACTGTCTTGAGCATTCCACCAAAAAGGCAAAATAGTGGAATTTGGTGTTTATAACACTCTTCAAGATTATAGTTGTAACTGAAGCCTCTCACTGTCTCCTACACTAGCCATATTTTGTAACTTTGTACAATTAATTGCCTACAATATGCTTCAAAAACTTAGGTCTGCCCAAACAGGGGCTGGGGCATAAATTCTAGAAGAGGTAATGACAAACTCTGCTCATACCTCTTAGCTCCTTGATCTTGTTTGTGAGGTTACAGTGGTGACGAAACTTCAAGAGAAAGAAAAGAGTAGAGCAAAAAAGCAATTGGCATTAGTGCCTTTGGTCTTAGCTAGTCCGGCGGTGGAGCTATGAACTTATATGGTATTGTGTACATTCTGGGACACAGAGAATCACTCCTCTATCTTGGCATAAAGAAAAAGTCCAAGAGATTGTTTCAGAGCTTCCTTTTCATTAAAGCTGACTTTTCTTCTTAAGGGAAACTCAGTTCTGATTTTCTATTTTCCTTCTCAAAAGGAGATTTGTGTTAATCTGTTTCCACAGTGTGTAAAATTTCCCAGACTTCAATTTCCAAGCGCCCCCTTAATGAATTTTGCCTTATTTATGTACTACCTATGCTATAATTTACTTAATAATTTTCCTTGAAACATACTTTTCTAAAACTTAAATTTAATGTATTTAAAAAGCAAACATCACTCACTATCATTTTTAGAAAATAGTATCACTGGCTATAAGTGGAAGGTAACTATAACATTTATATAAAACTATGTAAATTTTACAAACTAAATATGTAACTACTAGATTTTAAAAGGTTAATTTTTGTGTCACCTTTTTTGTACATCAATTATACACAAAACAGTGTTAGTCACCATAATTACTGGGCATTTAGTAATAGTCTCTATTTTGCTTTAAAGAAAATAATCCATATCAGCATGTCGTTTTCTAGCAGACACCACAAAATAGAAGAAAGAGCAGTAAAGTTTGGTTTGCACTCAGATATCATCATAAATTGGTTGTATGACATTGGGTAAGCCACTTAACTTTGCTGAGCCTCCATCTGTCCCTCTATGAAATGGCAACAGCAAATTCACATTCCCCTAGCTACCTCATAGGGTTGATGCAAAGATTAAGTGAAATATATGTGCTTTATAAATTGTATGTATTTTTAAGACACTGTTTAAATGTCTTTAATATTTTTTTTTTTGAGACAGAGTCTCACTGTGTTGCCCAGGCTAGAGTGAGTGCCGTGGCGTCAGCCTAGCTCACAGCAACCTCAAACTCCTGAGCTCAAGGGATCCTCCTGTCTCAGCCTCCCGAGTAGCTGGGACTACAGGCATGCACCACCATGCCCGGCTAATTTTTTCTATATATATTTTTAGCTGTCCCTATAATTTCTTTCTATTTTTAGTAGAGATGGGGTCTCGCTCTTGCTCAGGCTGGTTTCGAACTCCTGAGCTCAAACAATCCGCCCACCTCGGCCTCCCAGAGTGCTAGGATTACAGGCGTGAGCCACCGCGCCCGGCCCTAAATGTCTTGAATAGCCATAATCAAAGCCTTGTTAATAGCCATAATCAAAGATGAGCAATCACCTTTTATTTTTGCTTGAATCTGAAGCAAGTATCAAGAAATACCTAACAGACCCCACGATTGCATGAATTCAAATGTAATGCAGTTGGTGATTGCCTCCTGTCTGGCTGTAGGTGTGTGTTTAACTTTTTAACTAACTGACAAACTGCTTTCCAAAGTGATTGTACCATTTTACATTCTCACCAGCAGTATATGAGAGTTCCACTTGCTCTACATCCTCACCAACACTTGGTATGGTTGATTTAAAAAAAAATAGCTATTCTAGTGGGTATGAAATGTTATCTCATTGAGGTTTTAATTTGTATTTTCCTAATGACTGATGATATTGAGTATCTTTTCATGTGTTTATTTGCCACCCATATATTTATTGTCTTTGATGAAGTGTCTGTCCAATTTTTTGGCCTTATCTAAACGAGTTGTCTTATTATTGAGTTTTGAGAGATCTTTATATATTCTAGGTAAAAGTCTTATACATATATAAAATTTGCAAATATTTTCTCCCTGTCTATGACTGACTCACCTTTTCATTTTTGTAAAAATGTCCTTTGAAGGTCAAAAGCTTTAAATAAAATCCAATTTATCAATTTTTTTTGTTTTATAGTATAAGTCCTATTTAAGAATTTTGGGGGGGTCCTATTTAAGAAATTTTTGCCAAACCAAAAGTCACTAAGATTTTCTCATGTTTTCTTCCAGAAGTTTTATAGTTTTAGCTCTTTAGGTATATGATCCATTTCAAGTTAATTTTTGTATGTGCTGTAAAATGTGAGGTAAGCTAGCCCCCTTCACTGTTCCATTTGCTTATAAGCGTTGAATGACTTATAAAAATTTAGAATATAAGATCCACGAAGCTAAAATAATCATATTTTTCCCACAAAACTGTATCATGGTCATTATTTGTATCTGTGATCCTCAAGTAAATATTCTGGTGTTATGTATAATTCACTATATTTAAATTATCTGAAACATGGTAACCAGCATGTGGTATACAGACATGCACTT
Source organism: Eulemur rufifrons (assembly GCF_041146395.1). NCBI lineage: Eukaryota > Metazoa > Chordata > Mammalia > Primates > Lemuridae > Eulemur > Eulemur rufifrons. The sequence goes on from NC_091012.1 coordinate 124,262,414, forward strand.
TACCAGAACATCACATTTATCTGATATACCTTACTGTGGTCATTCAGGATAAACAGGAACTTACTTGAAATTCTTTTCAAAATTTATACTAATCTGTGGGCAGAAAGACTATAATGCCATTGTATTAGTTTTCTATGCTGTATAACCTATTACCACAGACTTAGTGGGTTAAAACAACACACATTTATTATCTCATAAATTTCCATGAGTCAAGAGTCTGAGCCTGGCTTAGCCAAGTCCTCTGCTCAGGGTCTCACAGGCTGCATTCAAGGTGTCACCTGGGCTCAGTTCTCATCTGGAGGTTGGCTGGTGATAGATCTGCTTCCAAGCTCACTGGGGTCATTGGCAGAATTTATTTCCTTGTATAAGACCAAGGGTCCAGCTTCTTACTGGTTGTCAGCCAGGGGCCACCCTCAGCTCCTAAAGGCCACCTGTAGTTCCTTGCCATGTGGCCTTCTCCACAGGCCCTCTTACAACATGGCAGCTGGCTTCTTCAAAGCCACCAAGGGAGAAAGAGAATTATCTCCTAGCAAGATTGAGTCTTATAACAGCATGGGAATGACGTTTATCACCTTTTCCATTTTCTACTGGTTAGAGGCAAGTCACAGGTCCCACATACACTTCAAGGGGTGGGAATTACACAAATCCAAGGATCATTGGGAGCCACCTTAACATCTCTCTACCACAGCTACAGAATAGTTGAGCTCTGATTTCTTTTTTTTTTTTAATTTTTTTTTTTTTTTTTTTTTTTTTGAGACAGAGTCTCACTCTGTTGCCCGGGCTAGAGTGCCGTGGCATCAGCCTAGCTCACAGCAACCTCAAACTCCTGGGCTCAAGCAATCCTCCTGCCTCAGCCTCCCGAGTAGCTGGGACTACAGGCATGCGCCACCATGCCCGGCTAATTTTTTCTATATAGATTTTTAGCTGTCCAAATCATTTCTTTCTATTTTTAGTAGAGACGGGGTCTCGCTCTTGCTCAGGCTGGTCTCGAACTCCTGACCTCAAGCGATCCTCCCGCCTCGGCCTCCCAGAGAGTGCTAGGATTACAGGCGTGAGCCACCGCGCCCGGCCTCTTTTTTGTTTTTAATTGACTTCTGATCATTGTCAAACCTCCAGCTTCACAGGCCAGTGGTTCCCCACATAGATGCTCTGGAGAGTCCCCAGATGCCTAAAAGGATGTCCAGAAAAATATCAAACAGAAGATTAAAACAAATAAACATCCAGACTGACTAAAAAAGCCATGCTCTGTTTTTTTTTTTTTTTTAAGGTTTATTGTAGAGATTTTCAGGAACATGCACAAAAGTAGAACAATATAATGAACCTTCATGTGTTTGTCACTCATACCTAACAACCACCAACCCTGGGCAGTCTTGCCCCATACACACCCCCATCCACTTTCTCTTCTTGATTTGAATGATTTGAAACAAAATCCCAGATTTCTATCATTCTATATACATGTCTGAAAAATAAGAATTCTGGTTTTATTAAATGTAACCACTATACCATTATCTTACCGAAAAATATTAACAGTAATTCTTTAATATCAAATAGCCAGCATTCCAATTTTCAATTATCTTATGTCATCATTTATTTATAGCTTGTTTGAACCCAAATCCAAATAATTTCCATACTTTACAATAGGTTTATATGTCTTTTAAGTCTCTTTCAATCTGAAGGTCTCCCTTTTATCTCTTTTTTCTTTCTCTTTCTCTTCTTTTTTTCTTGAAGTTTATTTGTTGAAGAGACAAAGAGACAAAGTTCTTTTTTTTTTTTCCCTTTTGGTCCTGTAGTTTCCCACAGTCTGGAAATTGCTGACACACCACAATTTTTAAAAGTGAGCTTATTGCAAAATCAACTCGGTAAATACTCTTCAGATTTACTAAATGGCCTTTTTCTCAGTAATTATGTCATCTTTCTTTACTTTTCTTTTCTCCCTGCTTCCTGAATTCACTTATCTTGATCACCTCTGAATCAATAACAAAAAGTTCTACAAAACTGCCATCTGCTTTCCCCTGGGGTTTATATCTTAAAACAAATTTTCCTCAATTGAATTCAAATTGAATAAGAGCATTGAAACCAAGGATCGCTCATTAGACAGTTTGTTATCTCAAAGCATTTTCTATTTACTGTGCCTTATTTAGAATACAGTATAATCCGTGAAGGCAATTCTGTTTGTTCAAAATAGTGTATAATTGGAAATAATTGCAATTCCCAATCTGACATAAAGTGTCTCGATTTTTTTTATTGGAGAAATTTAATTTATTGGAAACATTGTACCATCCAAAACTATTAATGTAACATTTCTTTATGTTCCAAATTAATGAGGTTGCATTGCATCAAAAACTAATCACAATTTTAAATGTAAAGATCATTCAACAGAAGTTGATATTGATTTCTTTCTTTTTAAAAAATTTATTTTCATAACATCAATATAATACATGCATATATTTTAAGAAATCAGCAGGACTCTTAAGCTTATAAAGAAAACCAGAAATCCCTTTCCCTTCCTGCCCACCCCAATTCTGTAGGCACGCACCACTTGACAATCAACTTTCCAAAATGTTGCTGACATCTCTAATCCATTGTCATGCTTTTCTTGTTTTCTCTGCCATTAGGGGGAATTATATCTTTTTAACTCTTTCTCGGTAATTTTTTGTAGTGTTTTGGGAGAAAGTGGAGATAAATGTGTATGTTTAGTTCACCATATTTTACTGGTAGTCCTCATATTCCTTTTTTTAAGAACACTATTGTGGCCACATATGTCTCTTTCCTTCTTCTCAGTGCAAGAACAAAATGTCTCTATGTTGTTTGTAACTATGGAGAAGAGGTGACAGGTGCTTAAGATAAGAGCACTTTGATACGAGAAATTACTTCTTTCTCCTGTCATTCATTTTGGGATCCTCTTCTTGGATTTTCACTTTCGAGTTCCTTTGTTGAGAGTCTAGAAGAGTATAAAGGTTGGCAAAATATACAGAATTTTCAACAAACATAACAAGCATCTTCCAGACTATCAGGATAGGGGTATAATAGAGCTGCAAACCCGTTCCTTCAACCAGTTAAAAAGAATAATTTTGTGACTTGCTGCATCCATCAAATTAATAGAACCCTACTCCCCAATCTCCCCCTCTACCTAGAAGGGGATGGGTCTTTGGCCTGGCTCAGTAGTAGTATCATCCTGCAGTTTCTAATGCAGTCTCTGGATTCCAAGGGGGGCTATGGTGAAGTGTGTCTCTCATCCTCATGGAACAGCTCTTCCCAGAACATTGGATATCATTGTGAGAGTGTCTGTTGTGGCCTCTTCATTTTTGACCTTTCTCCTTAGGAAGGACTATGGTGTCGGTTGCTCATTTCCATCCCTGATCACCACCCCTACATGCAACATTTATACCCTGACTCTACTCCCTCTGGGGCAGGTGGTCCCCAATCTCTTAGGGAGTGACCTTGTACACTGGTATGCTGGTAAATGTTTCACAACTGGCCCTCTATTGGGAAATAAGCCATTATTTGTAGTATTTGCCAATTTCTATGATGTGAACACTCCTATCATGGCTGACTTCAGGCTACCAACATGACTTGGAGTTGGAAAGAAAGGTGCACAACTATGTCTTTGAGCAATATGAGCAGACTCCAGCACATCAGTGCCTTTGAAATAGGACCCAGGGTCTTCATTCAGGACTTCCAGACTCAAGGATGAAGTCATTTTCCCTTTCCATTGAGCTCCTCAGTTACTCCTACCTTGATGCCCCTACTGGGCTGACTCTGCTAGCTCAGACATCTAGAGCCCACTCTGGGTCAAAAGAACTTCGCAGTTCTGTGCTTCTCTTTCCTGTTGGCTAACAATGTGTGTTCTGGTTTGACCTTAATTTTGTTATGATTTTGCTCTGCTTGGATGTCTTCAGAAGAACCTCTCTTTAAAATCAATTTCATGTACGAATATGAAACTGATGATACATAGAGATTATGTCTTATCCAGGTAAACTTTCTTACAGCACTGTACTGTTGGGAGATAACTGGGATTCCTCATTCTGCAGTTCTGTTAATAGTGTTTTCTTTCTTCCACAGTTGACAGGCCTGTCCGTGTATATGCAGATGGAATATTTGACCTCTTCCACTCAGGTCACGCAAGAGCACTTATGCAAGCGAAAACACTGTTTCCCAACAGCTACTTGTTGGTAGGAGGTAAGAAGTGTATTTTCTCTTTGTCCAGAAAACTCCTTTATAATATGCTTCCTGACAAAGACCCCTTTCAGATTTCCATCAGTAAAATCTGACATTGTTAACGCTTCTAATTCAACCCATACTGGCTCACTTGTTCAATGCCTGAAATTTAAAATGATGTTAAAAAAACTATAGGGGAAATTGCATCTTGGGATTGTATACCCCTGATCCTCAGAGAGAGACAGACTAATATTACCACCAAGGGTAACTGCTTCACATTTTCTTTTAATGCCTTCCTCCTAGTGTTTGAAGTATGATCCAGTTTATGTTTCTAAAATTTTCTAGAGGGTTAGGAGAAGCAATATTATTCTGGTTTCAAATCTTGAAAAACTGAGGGGGCTCAGGATGATTAAGAGCAAGCAAGGTCATTATTTATTTCTTTTGTGTGACCCACAGCACTTAAGATGATGTTGTGCTAACACTAGTGGTTTACAACAGCCCTAATTAGTTGAGTTTATATGCAGTGTGTTAAATAAATGAAGATTTATATATCCAGAAAATCTTGTTTCACAATGAAGAGACTGACTGACTTCCTAAGCTTGTGGAAAGAGAAGGATGGTTAGATGTGGATTGAAATTTGCCTGCCCCAGAAGGCCTAGTTATTTCAATTTGGGTGAAAGGGATAGTGCCTGACTAGGGAGACTTGCGTCTAACTTCCACAGCTTCTGAAAGCAGCATATCCATTCACCATGATCAGTTTTTGTGGCATATGAATTAGGTGCTATAACCCTTAGACCTCCACTGTGAGAAAAAAAAGATGCTGGTAAGAGACCGTATATCTGTTTTTTAAAGTATTTTATTATCTTCTGCAATTTTAAAACTACTTTTTGGATGTTTAAGAGGAACCCTTCTGGAGATTTTGCCAAAGGTGGTGACCACATGGCTATTGAATAGACTTCTTTCCAGAAGGAAGAGATGGTGAAAGGCAACAGTTACTGGGCAAGTCATGCAGAGGGAACCCAAAGCAGGCAGGGGACCTGACCCTTGCTCGCTTCCCTTTATCCTGAGTGGAAAACCATTTCATGAGTGGGCATTACCACCTGGAGTCTGGTCCCAGGCTACTAAGGCCCTAGGAGACCTCTGCAGCGTTTGGGCTTTGGTCATCTTGGAGACCTGAGTTTGGAGGTGGTTAGGTGTGGGTCATAGTTAACAGGAGCACTAGCCATGGCCCTGGGTTATCACATCAAAAGTAAGATCAAAGTAAATGTGCAGTTTTCTGTACATTCTTATAAACTGGAGAAGGCAGTAAAATTAATATCAGCAACTCTCTAGGTCATTAGGCAACAATGATTTCACTGATTCACTGAATGATTCCTTCATTTAATGACTATTTATTGAACTTACTATGTGCCAGGCATTCTTTTGTCCACTGGGGGATGCAGCCATGAACAAAACAGACTATGTCCTCAGAGAATTTAGAGTCTGAGGAGGAGGTGGACTGCCCACTAAACAAGGCAATGTGTAGTAGTGATCCTATGAAGACATATAAAGTAGGATAAGGGGAAAGAGTGGCTGCATGGAGGAAGGAGGGATATTTTAGGTAGGAAGGTCAGGAAAGGCCCCTCTGAGGAGGTGACATTTGTGCAGAGAACTGAATGAAGGGGACACAAAAGCCGGATCATTCAACCCTCCCTGAGCAGCATTCTTCTCACCAGCCAGGATCATAAAGTGGGGCAAGTAGAGAAGGGATGGTGGCTACAGTGGTATGTTACTTTTTTGATTTGTGTATCTTAAGGAGGCTTTCCATGGAGGCATAGATGATTTAATACTCAGAAAAATTAATATGGGGCTGGACACAGTGGCTCACGCCTATAATCCTAGCACTTGGGAGGCCGAGGTGGGAGGATTGCTTGAGCTCAGGAGTTTGAGACCAGCCTGAGCAAGAGCGAGACCCTGTATCTACTAAAATTAGAAAGAAATTATATGGACAACTAAAAATATATATAGAAAAATTAGCCGGGCATGGTGGCGCATGCCTGTAGTCCCAGCTACTCGGGAGGCTGAGGCAGGAGGATCGCTTGAGCCCAGGAGTTTGAGGTTGCTGTGAGCTAGGCTGATGCCACAGCACTCTAGCCCGGGCAACAGAGTGAGACTCTGTCTCAAAAAAAAAAAAAAAAGAAAGAAAGAAAAATTAATATGGGCAGAAGTTTGGAGCCAAGAATTAAAGCAGAAGAGAAGGAGAAAAATTCCAAGAAGAAATCCCAAACTTCATAGCAGCCATGCAAAGAGGGCCACACGGTCATTTTATAACTCTCAAACTCTGGGAACTGATGCTGCTCCATCAGGAAGAACCAGCTTGTCCTGCCCTAAGAGCTGAGATAAGTGCTTCAGAGAGTCGCTGCATAGGGAGTATTGAGTAATCCGGTGAATAATGTCCTCTATAGCAGGTTTACAGAAATTTCAGATTAGAAATTCAGATACCCCCTCAACGGCTATTACATGGGTTCTCTGTGGAAGTCAAGGGTATGTTAAACTACTAGGATGACCTTGGAGACCATATCCTTTGGCAAGTGACAGGGACTGGAGTATAAATGGAAATGAAATACTACATGAAGCTGTAAAGAAATGGTGTATAGACTTTTGGGGACAATGACAGGGTAAGAGTAAAGGCTGGGCATGGTAGTGTGCACCTGTGGTCCCAGCTACTCAGGAGGCTGAGGCAGGAGGATTGCTTGAGGCCAGGAGTTCAAGACCAGCCTGGGCCGGGCGCGGTGGCTCACGCCTGTAATCCTAGCACTCTGGGAGGCCGAGGCGGGTGGATCGCTCGAGGTCAGGAGTTTGAGACCAGCCTGAGCAAGAGCGAGACCCCGTCTCTACTAAAAATAGAAAGACATTATACAGACAACTAAAAATCTATATAGAAAAAAATTAGCCGGGCATAGTGGTGCATGCCTGTAGTCCCAGCTACTCGGGAGGCTGAGGCAGTAGGATCGCTTAAGCCGAGGAGTCTGAGGTTGCTGTGAGCTAAGCTGACGCCACGGCACTCACTCTAGCCTGGGCAACAAATTGAGACTCTGTCTCAACAAAAAAAAAAAAAAAAAAGAGACCAGCCTGGCCAACATAGCAAGACCCCATCTATACAAAAAATAAAAAAATTAGCCGGGCATGGTGGCATGCACCTGTAGTCCCAGCTATCTGGGAGGCTGATGGAGGAGAATTGCTTGAGCCCAGGAGTTCAAGGCTGTAGTGTGTGACGATTGCACCTGTGAATAGCCACTGTACTACAGCCTGGGCAACATAGTGAGACCCTGTCTCTCAAACAAACACCAACCCTGGGCAACACAAACAACAATAAATAATTTCCATATATTCTTTTCTCCACATTCTTATCATTCTTATTATCCTATTTAAAATAATTGGGTGATAACACTATGAAATATCTTTTAACTATTCTATTGATAAAATTCAGGGGCATTCTGTATTTCATTTGTTTCCATTAATTTAATATTTGATCCTGAGTCTGTTAAACAGAGTTTCCAACCTCCTGTGTGTAGGCAGACTGCTACAGAGGCATGGTGCTGGAGCTCAAATCCCATGAGTGGCATTGCTGTCAGGATGTGATTTCCCAAATGGTGAACACCTTTTGGCAAAATTGTCAACAAAACAAAGTGCAACCTTCCTTTGATATACATAGTAATTGCCTTCCTCTATAATTCAGCATCTATCAAAACTGTTCCAAAAATACTTTGTGATTATAGGCAAAACAAAGGCAGATTATAGACTCGAATGATTTAAAATAATTATGCAAGGACATTCAGAAATCTTATGGGATGTGGTAAAATTCTCATGTGGAGCTGCCCCATGATTGCAAGATGTTTAGCATCATTGGCCCCTGCCAGCTAGATGCCATTAGCTTCCTCCAGTCATTATGACAACTAAAGAGGCCCCACAAATTTCCAAAATGCTTCCTAGGGAGTGATGAAGCCCTTGTTGAAAACCAGTGTTTTAGACTAGGAGTCTTCAAACTTTGTTCCCCCACAATCCCTAAAAGAATTCTGAAAAAACTATATACCTTCTTGTACATTTTAAAGTTGACATCTAAAAAATTTTATCCTAACTTTAAGTAGTTATAAAAGATGTAATTTCTGGAATATTATAAATATTAACCTTTTAAAAAATTAACACTTTATTTTTTAGGGCAGTTTTAGTTTCATAACAAAATTGAGTGGAAAGTGCAGAGACTTCCTATATACCTCTTTTTCCACACACGCACAACCTCCCTCACTATGAACATCCTGCCCCAGACTGATACATTTGTTACAATTGATGAACCTACATTGATACATCATAATCACCCAAAGTCCATAGTTTATGGACTAAGGTTTACTCTTAGTGTTATACATTCTATGGGTTTGGACAATGTTAGAATGTAAAATGTATAATGATATGTATCCACCATTATATTAATAGTATCATATGTAGTATTTTTTTTCTAATTCTTATTTCAGCATATTGTGGGGGTACAAAAGTTCAGGTTACGTATATTGCCCCTGCCCCCCCCAACCCCCCAAGTCAGAGCTTCAATATATAGTGTTTTTATTGCCCTAAACATCCTCTATGCTCTACCTATTCATCCCTCCCTTCCCCAACCCCTGACAAGCACTGATCTTTTTATTTTCGCCATAGTTTTACCTCTTCCAGAATGTCATATAATTAGAATCATACAGTACATAGGTTTTTCAGATTGGCTTCTTTCACTTAGCAATATGCATTTAAGGTTCTTCAGTGTCTTTTTATGGTTTGATAGTTCATTTCTTTGTTTCCTATTTATTTACGTATTTATTTAGGGACAGATCTCACTCTGTCATCCAGGCTGGAGTGCAGTGACCCAATCATAGCTTATTGGAGCCTCAAACTCTGGGGCTCAAGTGATCCTTCTGCCTCGGCCTCCAAAGGTGCTGGGATTATAAGCATCAGCCACCATACCCAGACTCATTTCTTTTTAGTACTGTATAATATTCCATTGTCTGGATGAACCACAGTCTATCCATTCACCTACTGAAGGACATCTTGGATGTTGCCACATTTTGTCAATTATAAATAAAGCTGCTCCTTCTATGCCTAGTTTGTTGAGAGTTTTTATCATGAAAGGGTGCTGGATTTTATCAAATGCTTTTTCTGTGTCTGTTGAGATGATCACATGGATTTTGTTTTTGCTTCTGTTTATGTGATGAATCATATTTATTGATTTGTGTATCCTTGCATCCCTGGGATGAAACCCACTTGATCATGATGAATTATCTTTTTGATGTTCTGTTGAATTCGGTTTGCTAGTATTCTGTTGAGGATTTTTGCATCTGTATTCATAAGGGATATTGGTCTGTAGTTTACTATTTTTGTCGTGTCCTTTCCTGGCTTTGGTTTCAAGGTGATAGTGGCTTTGTAGAATGAGTTAGGGTGGATTTCCTCCTTCTCGATGTTATGGAATAATTTTTGTAGGATAGGTACCAGTTCTTCTTTGTAGGTCTGGTAGAATTTGGCTGTGAATCCGTCTGGTCCGGGGCTTTTTTTTTTTTTTTCTGCTTCAATCTCGCTGCTTGTTATTGATCGGTTCAGGATTTCTATTTCTTCTTGATGAAAGCTTCAGAGGTTGTGTGTTTCCAGGAATTTATCCACTTCCTCTAGGTTTTCTAGTTTGTGTATGTAGGGCTTTTGTAGTATTCATGGATAATATTTTGTATGTCTGTGGTATCAGATGTAATGTCTCCTTTTTCATTTCTTTTTTTGGTTTGTTTTGTTTTTTGTTTTTGAGACAGAGTCTCACTCTGTTGCCCAGGCTAGAGTGAGTGCCGTGGTGTCAGCCTAGCTCCCAGCAACCTCAAACTCCTGAGCTCAAAGGATCCTCCTGTCTCAGCCTCCTGAGTAGCTGGGACTACAGGCATGTGCCACCATGCCCGGCTAATTTTTTCTATATATATTTTTAGCTGTCTATATAATTTCTTTCTATTTTTAGTAGAGATGGAGTCTCGCTCTTGCTCAGGCTGGTCTCGAACTCCTGAGCTCAAACGATCCGCCCACCTCGGCCTCCCAGAGTGCTAGGATTACAGGCGTGAGCCACCGCGCCCAGCCTCCTTTTGCATTTCTGATTGAGCTTATTTGAGTCCTTTCTCTTCTATTTCTGGTTAATCTGGCTAGTGGTCTATCAATTTTGTTTATCTTTTCAAAGAACCAACTTTTTGTTTCATTGATCCTTTGAACTGGTTTTCTGGTTTGTATTTTGTTTAGTTCTGCATTGAGCTTTGTTATTTCTTTTCTTCTGCTGGCTTTGGGTTTGGTTTGTTATTCTTCTTCTAGTTCCTTGAGATATGACATTAGGTCACCAATTCTATTCAACAGAGTACTGGAAGTCATAGCCAGAGAAATCAGGCAAGAGAAAAATAAAGGGCATCCAAATATGGAAAGAGAAGGCCAAACTATTCCTGTTTGCTGATGATATGATCTTGTATCTAGAAAACCCAAAAGATCCCACCAAAAGACTCCTAGAATTGATAAATAAATTCAGCAAAGTCTCAGGTTACAAAATTAATGTACACAAATCAGTAGCATTTATATATGCCAATAACAGTCAAATTGAGAGTCAAATCAAGGACTCAATACCATTTACAATAGTTACAAAGAAAATAAAATACCTCAGAACATACTTAACCAAGGAGGTTAAAGATCTCTGCAAGGATAACTGAGTCAGATGGTGCAAAGGCAATATACGTAACCTAAATGTTTGTGCCCATGTAATAAAAAAATAATAAATAAATAAAATAAAAAGATATCATAGACGACACAAACAAATGGAAAAATGTATTATGCTCATGGATTGGTAGAATCAACATTGTCAGAATGTTCATACTGCCCAAAGTGATTTACAGATCAGTGCAAGTCCCATCAAAATACCAATGTCATATTTCACAGATCTAGAAAAAATAATTCTATGTTTCATTTAGAACCAAAAAACAGCCCAAATAGCCAAAGCAATCTTAAGCAAAAAGAACAAATCTGGAGGCATCACATTACCTGACTTCAAATTATACTACAAGGCTAATAGTAACCAAAAAGCATGGCACTAGTATAGAAATAGAGACATAGACCAAAGAAACAGAATAGACAACCCAGAAATAAAACCATCTACCTACAACCAACTGATCTTCGACAAAAGCAGACAACAACATACACTGGGGAAAGGAAGCCCTATTCTGTAAATGGTGCTAGGAAAACTGGATAGCCACATGCAGAAGAATGAAACAGGAGCCCTATCTCTTACCATATATAAAAATTAATTCAAGATGGATGAAAGATTTAAATGTAAGGCATGAAACCATAAAAATTCTAGAAGAAAATGTAAGAAAAACCTTTCTAGACATATGCCTAGGCAAGGAATTTATGACTGAGACTCCAAAGGCAAATACAGCAATAATAAATAAATTGGACTTAATTAAGTCAAAAATCTTCTGCACAACAAAGGAAATAATCAACAAAGTAAATATATAACCTACAGAATGGGAGAAAATATTCACAAACTGTACATCCAAAAAAGGGCTAATATCCAGATTTTTTTTGTTGGAAATAAAAACAAACAACCCCATCAAAAAGTGGGTAAAAGATACGAACAGAAGTTTTTCAAATAGAAGATAGACAAACATAAGAATAAATGCTCAACATCACTAATCATCAGGGAAGTGCAAATGAAAACCACAATGATATATCTATCACCTTATCCCTGTCAGAATGGCCATTATTAAAAAGTCCAAAAACAATAGATGCTGGTGTGGATGCAGAGAGAAAGGAGCGCTTATACACTGTTGGTGGGACTGCAAATTAGTACAACCTCTATGGAAAACAGTATAGAGATTCCTCAAAGAAATATTAATAAGTGTCAACTTACCATTTGATTCTGCAATCCCACTACTGGGTATCTACCCAAAGGAAAAGAAGTCATTTTATCAAAAAGATACTTGTACCCAAATGTTTATTGCAGCACAATTCACAATTACAAAGATTTGGAATCACCCTAAGTGCCCATAAATTCATGACTGAATAAAGAAAATGTGACATATATATACCATGGAGTACTACTCAGTCATAAAAAGGAATAATGTCTTTTGGAAGGAAATAATGTCTTTTGCAGCAACTTGGATAATCCTAAGTGAAGTATCTCGGGAATGGAAAAGCAAACACCATATGTTTTCACTAATAAGTGGGAGCTAAACAATGTGTACACATGGGCACAAAGAGATGTAAAGAATATTGGAAACCAAGAAGAGGGGAGGGTAGAGGAGGGTGAGGGATAAACTCTTACCTGTCAGGTACAATGAACACTATATATCCGGTGACAGGCACACTAAAATCCCTGTTCTTAAGCATTATACAGTATATTCATGTAACACAAACATTTGTACCCACTTAATATTTTGAAATTTAAAAAAAAAAAGGGTGCTCTAAACATCAATGTGCAGGTTTTTGTGGGGACATAAATTTTCAGTTCATTTGGGTAAATATCACGAAGTGTGATTGCTGGATCATATGGTAAGAGTATGTTTAGTTTAATAGCAACTGCCAAACTGTCTTCCAAAGTGGGTGTGCCGTTTTGCATTCCCACCACCAATAAATAAGAGTTCCTGTTGCTCTATTTGTTACCAAGCTCTTAGAATCATTTGCTTCCCCCCTTTCTGGGAATTATAACAAATGGCTATGTCAAGACTTATCAAATGACTCAATTATAACCCTTACTCTTTTACTTGAAAGCAATTTATTCAACCAGATATAGTCAGAAGGGTTGGGGAAATGGCAATATTGATAATTTCATTACACCATTGCCAATCTAATAATTTTTGGTACAATAATTTTATCATTTGCTTAAAACTTTTTTCAAAAACAAAACCTTGGGGCTGCAGTTTTAGCTTACTAAATTTGCAGAAACACCATCTAACCTAATTGACAAAACCAGTCCTCATTGTCAAACCTACTAAAAACCAAGAAACCAAGAAAATGGTTTTTCAATTCAAGTGTATTAATGTATTTCAAGAAGCTTTATAAAAAGCACTCAGAAGTAAATTATAGAATGGATTGTATAAAATAGAATCAGTCAAGATTAAAATGATGTAGACCTAATGTAATAAGTTATAAACAAGACAATAAATCAATGCATTTAATTTGTAGTAATGCAATGTAATTTATAGATAGAAACAAATATGATATTTATACAGAGAGGAGTGTAATTTTTAAAAGACGTGTTATTCCTTCTCTAAATATTGGGGGGGGGTGTATCAAATTCTAGTGTTTGCCTTTTGAGAATTATTACATAATATCAAATATAAAAATCATAAAATATTATCTTTATTAGACACCATGTCTAAACTTTTTCTATGTATCTAAAGGTAGAAAGAGCCATATACTACTAAAAAGTAATTGGTCTGGAAGCAAATAATTTTATTTTTTGTTATGAGGAGTTAGAAAATAAGCATTTTAGAGAATGAAATAGGGTAAGAATTATCTATAAATAAAATAAACATTTTATGATATGAGTTGATAAAATAGATTTTAACTTTCTTTTTAAATAATGCATATGAAGTCTGAACAAATCATATAAATTTTTTGCCCATGCATTTATTTCAATGAATCTTGAAAAATTTGATAATTCCAGAAAATATTCCAGTCACATTTCTAAGAAGCAGCAATACCAGCCTATATAGCTTTGGCTTATTGAAGTGATTTTGAAGTGAATAGAGGGGAAAAAAATGCTTACTCTTAACTACAAGAGAAAAGCCATTTTTAGGATTCAATATGAGTGTTAAGAATAGCTGGAAAAATGCTTACCCTTAACTACATGAAAAAGTCATTTTTAGCATTCAATATTTCTTTCCAACGCTCCTTTTGCTTTGAATTCCTGGGCCTTATCCCTCAAAATTCATGGGTTCTCTGACAATAGTTGGGAAAAGAGGAAGCAAAGTTGTTAGGCAAAAATTTGCTTGATTCTCCACTCTACCATTTTTAGTTTCTGAGACCAGGCTTCACCTGTAACAGAAATGTGTGTAAGACAGGGAAAGACAAGAAGCTTTCAAAGGTTCATGGTGCTTTGAATAGTGATTAAATGAGGTTTCCATTTGCTTTGGCCTGAAGCCTTCATTCTTCCACCCCTTGCGATGTAATCTATAGTAAGGTTTGGATGGTGCCTTTCTTTTATAAAGTGGGGTGAGGGTGGGTTTGGACACAGATAATTTTCTTGGCCCCATTAATTTTAGGAAAGGATACCATTGGAAGTTGAGGATTTAGACATTGATTCCTTTAAAACTACCTGTGCTTGAATACCGTGGGGGGACGGGATGGGGTATAACTACGTGATGAGTGCCATGCGCACTGTCTGGGGAATGGACACGCTTGAAGCTCTGACTCGGGGGGATGGGTGGGACATGGGCAGTGTATGTGGCCTGAACTTTTGTACTCCCATGATGATAAACTGAAAAAAAAAAAGTAGTTAAAAAAAAAAGTCATTGTGTGTCCCTAAGTGTATGTATGTGTACCCTAGTTTGAGGAGACCTTTGCCTTAGACTATCTTTCTGGAGTGTCACAAAGCAACCTAATGGCAGACAATTCTATATTGAGGAAAGTTAGAGAGCCCTTCAGGAAGAGGTGTTCTGTGTTGTTGGTTGAAAGGCTGGCTCTTGACATTGTTAATATGTGTGTACACAGCAAATAAAATGCTTACAGTGAGTTGAAAGAGCCTGCCATCTTAATTGTGGTCCCCTTATATCTGCAGGTAGATTTGCTATAGAAATTCCTCTGGGTAGAGTGAGGGCTTTGCTCATGAAACCAGTTTGGTTGGAGCAAATACACGGACAGGTATTTGGTAGAAATACTTGGTATTTTGCAGAAATAATTTATTAAAAGACCAGAAACTGTGATAAATGGAGGTACTACAGTCTACTTCTCAACCTTAGGCAGTAACAGACACCACAACTGTCATAGATTTGTACTGTGATTATAATACCTGTATTTCTAA
Organism: Eulemur rufifrons; assembly: GCF_041146395.1. Taxonomy (NCBI): domain Eukaryota; kingdom Metazoa; phylum Chordata; class Mammalia; order Primates; family Lemuridae; genus Eulemur; species Eulemur rufifrons. Next base: position 124,277,622 of record NC_091012.1, read on the forward strand.
TTTTTAAGCACGTAGCCAGTAATAATTTGAAAATGCTTCTATGCGAGCACACCTTGTTGGCATTATGTTAGTGAATTGTGTCTATCCACTTTTGAAGCTCTTTTTTTTTCCTCCATTTTAATTTACAAGTTTGTGCCATTTAAAAACAGGCCAAAAAGTTAAAATTTATACTGAAGAGGTTTTTTGTTTTTGTTTTTGTTTTTGTTTTGAGACAGAGTCTCACTCTGTTGCCTTGGCTAGAGTGCCGTGGCATCTGCCTAGCTCACAGCAACCTCAAACTCCTGGGCTCAAGCGATCCTTCTGCCTCAGCCTCTTGAGTAGCTGGGACTACAGGCATGCACCACCATGCCCAGCTAATTTTTTTTCTATATATTTTTAGTTGTCCAGCTAATTTCTTTCTATTTTTTTAGTAGAGATGGGGTCTCACTTTTGCTCAGGCTGGTCTCAAACTCCTGAGCTCAAATGATCCACCTGCCTCGGCTTCCCAAGTGCTAGGATTACAGGCGTGAGCCACCGCGCCCAGCCCTATACTGGAAAGTGTTTTTCCCCTAAATTTTTTGTTAAAGGATGAGCATCACTACCCACCTCTGCCTCACAGGAGGGGAATAAAAGTAACAGCAGTAAACATACTACTACTGCTACTATGCTACTCTAGTAGATATAAATATTACTCCATAAACTTGGGTTTATGCTTTATTGTATTTTAATTGAAATGAAATATTCCTCCAAGATTACATTTTGCCTGACTGGTAGGAAATTCAATCTCAGTTTATTGGGCTCTCTTTACCTCCTGAGAGTCAAACAAGTGTCCAGAATGTTTACAGAAACAGGAGAGAAGCCTCCAGTCTTCAGCCCAGTGCTATTTTTGCACTGCCCTCGCTGTCTGAGCCCACATAATTACTAGAAGGGAGCAGATCCACTGAACCTGCCACAGGTGAGTCTGTGCCCAGGTGGAACCCCCGTGCCTAGGGCTTCATGTCCTCATCCCTCTTGAGATTCTGCCATGGGCCCCCACTGCTTGTGGGACCCACAGACATTTGGCCTTTTCCTCACAATTTGGAGGAATCTCCTCTCTCATTGTCTTTTTTTCTTACAGAATCCCCCCAAGTTGCTCTGGCTTAAGGAAGGCAGGCTGTCTACCAACAACTTAAGCTCACAGCTTGTGCAAGGGAGTTTGTACCAAGAGGCCTGGACACCTGCTTGGAGTGGGGGCGGAGAAAAGAGCACAAAATCCAAAGGAATAGCTCCACAAATGAGCCTATTTTATTGCTACTATTAATAAGTGGCTAACATTCTTAAGCATTACTTTCTGCTCATGTGGATTATCAAATTTAATTCTCAAAAATACACCATGTTTTAAAGACCAGGCATGCGAGGCTTAGAGATTTTGAGTAAGTTTCCCAGTAATACGTAGCAGAGCTTGGATTAGAATCCAAGTTTCTTGGACTCCCAAGTTCAACCCTATGTTATATTTTCTCTCCTATGGAGTTTTTCATTTTGAGCACAGTGAGCTGCCAGGATAGGTTAGCTGCAGCGTGAGTTCCCAGATAGCTCAATGAATTCATCCATGGAATACCACCGCTCAGAGTTCTCCATCTGGTTGTCAGAGTGCATTTGCCAAGACTCAAGAACAACAGTGCTGCTTTGGGTGTAATTAATGTTTAGACAATAACTGGTCAGCATGTTCAGCTGCTTCTTGAGGTCACTCCTGGGATATGAAAATAGGACCCTGTATTGGCATAAACAGGATGTTTGTTTTCTTTGTGCTCTATCAGTAGGCCATTATCTTGGTCACGCAGAAGTTACACCAAATTGCTCAGGTGCAGGTTCAAAAAGGAGATGATGATATGGCCCGGCCTAGTTTTGTACTGTTTAAAATAAAAAATTATGGATCCTAAATCCATTTCTACTCAATATGATTCTTGAGGTAGTATTTTAATAAAGTCCTAAAAGAACATTTTAAAAGTCTTAGGTCAGTTTTTAGGCCAGGCGCGGTGGCTCATGCCTGTAATCCTAGCACTCTGGGAGGCTGAGGTGGGAGGATCACTCGAGGTCAGGAGTTCGAGACCAGCCTGAGCAAGAGCGAGACCCCGTCTCTACTGAAAATAGAAAGAAATGATTTGGACAGCTAAAAAATATATATATATAGAAAAAATTAGCTGGACATGGTGGCGCATGCCTGTAGTCCCAGCTACTGGGGAGGCTGAGGCAGGAGGATCGCTTGAGCCCAGGAGTTTGAGGTTGCTGTGAGCTAGGCAGATGCCACGGCACTCTAGCCCGGGCAACAGAGTGAGACTCTGTCTCAAAAAAAAAAAAAAAAAAAAGAAAGAAAAAAGTCTTAGGTCAGTCTTTAAATCATATAGCATGACCCATAAATCATTTCTATTTATGAGGCCAAAAGCCAACGCAATCAGTAAATCAATACATAGTTATTACTACCTGTCCCATCCCCCACCTCTGGGCAGGATGGGTGATTCAAAGACAGGCAGGGCTCTTTACTCAAGTCGTTTATAGTATGTTTCAGGGGTTTTCAAATATTGTATGCATCAGAATCCTCTCTGAAGCTTGTCAAAACAGAGCTGCCTGGGCCCCACCACAGACCCACTGAATCAAAATCTCAGGGAGTGGGCTGGGCTTCTTTATATGTATTTAACAAGATCCTCGGGTGATTCTGATAGCATCAGTTTTCAAGGTTGTTTTGGTAACGTGAACTGCTGTAATAGAAAAGATCTCAGGAAGTATGTATAGAAATATATAGGCATATACATATTTATCTTGAAACTCATTAGTCTCTTATTTGCATGTGTGTTGTTGAAATGTACCTGCAGATAAATATACATCTATTGTAAATAATAACAAACATTTATTGAGCATCTATATGTATCAGGCTCCGTTAATTCATTCAACAAATGCTTTTTAAGGGCCCATTAGGGGCCAGGGACTGTTCATCAGAAAATGAAACAAAAGTCCCTCTCTGCCCTCAGGGAGCTTACAGGGAAATACCAACAATAAAATTAAATAAGATAATTATATGAGAACGAGTGCCATGAGGAAAAGTCAAGCCGGAGGGGCCTGCAATTCAGAATAGGGTAGGAGGGAGGCTTGAGGGAGGAGAGGGAGTGAGTCCTTGAGAAGGAGAGTTTGTGGTGGCTTCAGGAAACCACAGGGAGGCCGGGGGCTGGAACACAATAGGAGATGGGCCAGACAAGGTGTGGGCAGAGGTGTGGGTCTTATAAGGGGCCCGCTGGAGGACTTTGGCTTTTATTCTGAGGGAGATGGGAAGGATTCTGAGGCTGGGAATGACGCAGTGTGACAGGTTTTAACAGGCTCATTCTGGCTGATGACAACAGGCTGTTGTGAGTGGGAAAGGCTGGAATCAGGAGACGGGGTAGGAGCCCACTGCAATAATCTGCCGGAGGGATGGTGAGGAAGCCAGGGTGGGAGCAATGGAGGTGGTGACAAGGATGTGGCTTCCGGGTGCACTTTGAAGACAGAGCCTGCAGTTTTGCCGATGGTTTGAAGGCAGAGTGTGTGAAGGGACTACAATAGGTGGTTTTCCAAGGATGCTGAGTGTGATCATTGGCCGCACTTACTCTGTGGTCAGATTTGGTTTGGGATGTGGGCCATTATTTGGTTCCAAGAAAATGATCATATTTTTATTTTTAAGACCCATCTTGTGAGATCATGTGGTATTTGTCTTTCTGTCTCCGGCTTGTTTCACTTAACATGATATCCTTCAGGTCCATCCATGTTGCTGCAAATGACAGGATTTCATTCTTTTTTATGGCTGAATAGTATTCTATTGTGTATATAATCACTCACATATGGGATCTAAAGAAGCTGATCACATAGAAGTAGAGTAGATCAGTGGTTACCAGAGGCTGGGGAGGGGAGGCAGTAGGGGACAAGAAGAGTTTGGTCAACAGGTACAAGGTTCCAGTTAGATAGGAAGAATAAGTGATGGTGTTTTATTGCACAGTAGGGTGACTATGGTTAACAATATTGTATTGTATATTTCAAAATAGCTAGAAGAGAGGATTTTGAATGTTCTTACCACAAAGAAATGATAAAGGTATGAGGTGATAGATTGCTAAATACTCAGATTTGACTGTTATACAATGTATACATGTATCAAAACATCACACTGTACCCCATAAATATGTACAATTATTATGTGTCAATTAAAATTTTTTAAAATTGAAAAGCCACATCTTGTACACTTAAAATTAGTGAATTTATTGTGTATACATAATAATACCTTAAAGAAAAAAATACCTTGATTAGTTCCAATATAATGGTGAGTACATGTGGTGTTTGTTTTTCCACTCTTGTGATACTTCACTTAGAAGAATGGGCTCCAGTTCCATCCAGGTTAATATAAGAGATATTAGTTCACCAATTTTTTATGGCTAAGTAGTATTCCATGGAACTAATCGGTCAACACTTATGTGCACATACAGATATAATATTCACTGGAAATCAGGCAGGTGGGAGGGGGAGGAGGGGATGGGTAAATTCACACCTAACAGGTACAATGCGCACTATCTGGGGAATGGGCACACTTACAACTTTAACTCAAACGGTACAAAAGCAGTTTATGTAACTAAAATGTTTGTACCCCTGTAATATTCTGAAATTAAAAAAAAACAATTACAATAAATCAAATAAGAAAAAATTCTCATTGCAAGGAGCAGTCAGGGTAGTTCTGACTGGCTACAGCAAGACTCTCACAAGATCTTGATTAAACAAAGACTATACTCACAATGACATTTCTTTCTGACATATAGGAAACCTTAGGAGAGCTGCATTGGCCAACCAAAAGATAGGATGGAGAATAATATTCATTGTCCAGTTTATTTTAAAACACTTTCATGTAAATCCTCAAAAAAATCCTAAGGCTGATAGTGGATATTAGAATCCCCATTTGAGAGTTCAGGAGCCTGAGATTTAGGAAGGATAAGAGATATATTAATAGGAAGGATGAGCTCTGCTAGATCAGACCTTCTATTTTATGACTTTCTCCTCTTAATTGTGTGACCTGATGTGCAGTGATTGGACCTCAGTCCAGGCAACAGAAGAGTGTGTGCGCGCGTGTGTGTGTGTGTGTGTGTGTGTGCGAGAGAGAGAGAGAGAGAGAGAGAGAGTCACACTTGGGTTGTTAAGTACAATGAACTAGTAAAAGAATTGGAACTGATTGTTCAACCCTTCTATAATTCAGGCCTCTTGGTTCCTCTCCTTCTCTCTCTCTTCTCTGTTCATTTGGTCATTTTATTTCTGAATAGTAATTTTCACTGAGAGCTGGCATAGGAAAATAAAAAGATATGAAAGTCATATTAGGTAGAGTGGAGAATAATTTTAATAAAAGCCTCAGTGGAGAATGCAGATGTAATTAGCACTGAAATGAAATTCTGAATTGCCAGTGGATTTCAGCTTGCTTCACTCTCCCGGTCCTTTGTTCCTGTAACAAACTAAGTTTGATTATGCCAAGCACCTAGCAAGGCTGTGTTCCTTTTGTATTGCTGAAGAAGCCGTGTCTGCACCAGGGTGGCTGTGAACAGGGCCTAGACTAGGTAACAGCATTTAATGCGTTTGCCTGTTTCAGTTTGCAGTGATGATCTGACCCACAAATTCAAAGGTTTCACCGTGATGAATGAAGCAGAGAGATACGAGGCTCTCAGACACTGTCGCTATGTGGATGAAGTAATCAGAGATGCTCCATGGACACTCACTCCAGAGTTTCTGGAAAAACACAAGGTACTTCTCCTTCTCCCATGTTCTCTAAGTAGCAGGATTATTAGGGAGTCTGGTTCTGCAGCCGAGACTGCAGAAAGCCCAAAGACTCTTCAAGTTTCTAAAAAGGGGAACTTCAGGAACCATTGTGTGGTGTCTCTTGTAGCACCTCTCTTCCACCCAAGCCTGGGGACTGGGATCCCCTCACTTCCTCAAGTGTGGGCACTGGAGCTAGACCACTAGGCCCAAATCCTGCCTCTATCTCTTCCTAACTGTAGACCTTGAATAAGATATTTAACCACCTGGAACTCACTTATCTCAACTGTAAAATGGGATGATAACAGTCTCTTCCTCGTGGGACCATTTTGAGGATCTAATGAGGTAATCTAAGTAAAGCACTTGGAATACTGGCTGGCTCATAGCAAGAGCTGCAAAAATGTTATTATCACCATCACCACCATTATTATTGGTGCTTATAGATTCATAGGCATCTTTTTTCATGGAACAAATGAACACACATCTTATCCAGAAGGTCAGGGGCCAGCCTTTAATGAAAGAACTTTATATCTATGATTTTGTGACCCTGAGATTCCTACTGACATAAGATTTTTATTAGTTGAAAACATGAGAAATTCTTTTGATCTGCATCAAATTACGTGCTTTGTATTTCTCTACCATCCCCGCATTAGGAGCTATTCTTTCCTTTTATAAGCAGTACAAAAAAAATAAGATTAAGCTGTTCTAAGAATTTTCTGTTCTATTTTTAAATTCACGATGCAGAAGAGAATAGAGAACACTGATAAATGTGCATGGGTAATAGCAGAGGAGACAATTTCCCAGCAAGAATAAGAAAGAAAAAGGAAAAACTACAATATGATTTACTTCCAGTAATCACTACCACATTTTTACTAAGTATCTATTGTATATTCAACATGTGCTGGGCATTATGGTGGGTACTAATAATGATAATGATGGCTGCCATTCACTGAGTATTTACCATGTGCCCAGCACTGTGCTAAGGGCTTTGCTATTTATTATTTGAATCAAATTCAATTCCATGGCTACCCTGAGAAGTTGTTGTTATACATTGAAGAGGAGGAAGAACTAAGTTTGCATACTGCAAATAGAATTAATAATAATAATGATAAACATTTATTGAGTACTTGCTGTGTACTAGTTATCATTTTTAAGCACTTTTACGTAATTATATCATTTAATCCAGTGATTCTCAACTGGGGGTGAGTTGGCCCCCAAGGAACATTTGGCAATGTCTGGAGACATTTTTGGTTGTCATAGCTAGAGGGGTGATACTGGCATCTAGTGGGTAAAAGCCAGGGATGCTGCTAAGCATCCTCTAATGCACAGAACAGTCCCTCCACACCAAAGAATTGTCCAGTTCCAAATGTCGCTAGTACTGAGGTTGAGAAATCCTGATTGAATCCTTACCACCAACTTATGAGTTACATAGCTAGTTAAGCATTTATAGTGGGGCAGGGAATCACAGCCAGGCAAATTAAATCACTACTCTAAATTACCTTTCTTTCAAGGTAGAGTGAAGCCCCATTGTAAAGGGCTTTGAAAGCTAGGCAAGGAGTGTTTACTTGATGTCTTAGGAAATGGATGAAGATTAGCAAGCATAAGGATGCCAGAAGAGAACTCTATTTAAGGAGGATACCCCATGAAACAGCAGGATGGCTTGGAGAGGAGAGAACCTACAGCGAGGAAATTCACACATTCACAAGTGCACACACACACACACACACACACACACCCAATGGAACCTGTGACCTGTGTGCTATGGTGAGTGAAAGAAGTAGGGAAAGAAGGCCAATTCTAAGGTTTTGGGTCTAGGTAAACTTAGAAAACAAAGATGCCCTAAGCGGGGAGGTGGGGGGGGGGCGCGGGGGGAACCAGTTTTCAGGAGGATGAATTAAATTCAGGACAGGTTGATTTTTTTTTAACTTTTCTTTTTTTTTTTTTTTGCATTTTACAAATGGTTGGAGAGTTTATTTAAATGTAAAAAAAGGGAAGCCTGAGATTCAAAACTGGATAAGAATACTATCTTAGCATAATTGTGTCAATGTCCTGGTGCCTACAACCTGTTCAACCAGGTGTCGCTGGCCTCTCAGTGGAGACACCACATCAGTTATTAGTTGTACCGTTAAGGGAGGAGCACATGCACACCACTGACTCAAAGACTCTGAGCCATGTCGATTCTCAGGCAAATATTAAATTGCCTCACTGGAAGATAAGCAGGTGCTCAACTAAAGTCAAATGGAAATATGTTTAACATGATACCTCTGCAACCTGAGATGATATAATGAATGGCCCACACTTCCCTTACCCTCACAACTTCTAACATAATTTATACTAACAGAGAAGCTTTCAGAAAAATCAGTGGGTTTTAAGTTATGTGATCTAGTAAGAACTCTCATACTAAGCACATATTAAATGTAACCTTGTGAGCTGTCCATGTATTTCTTAGTGGTCATTATGTTTCATGGAGACAAAACAAAACCAACAAATACACTCACAATCTCACACACACACACACACACACACACATGCACACACACACTGCATGCACTTTAAAACACTAAAGACCTATTTCCTTGAATACAAGGCAACCTGATTTTGAACATTTAAAATGTATTCTAGTCAAAATAACTTTTCCTGTATACTCTCTTGGATAGCTTTTTATTTCTCAGCTTCCAAATGTCAACAGGACAGGTTGATTTTAAAGCGATAGCAAGAAGTGATGAAAGAAAAGAGGGCTGCAGTGGGAGTTCAGAAAGCCTGGCTGGGTTCCCTGGCAGCCCACACCCATCTTCAAACTACTAGCAAGCTGTGTGACTTTGGGCAAATCTAACAAGTTGTCTAGTTTCAGCACCTTATGTCCCAACGGAGGTATTAATATATTTCCTACCCACTTCACAAGGTGGTTATGAGGATCAAATGAGAAAAGAGACGAATTCATTTTTACAGTATAAAATACAACCTAGGCTGGGAGTACTGGCTCACACCTATAATCCTAGCACTTTGGGAGGCTGAGGTGGGAGGAGTGCTTGAGGCCAGGAGTTCAAGACTAGCCTGGGCAACACAGAAAGACCCTGTCTCTACAAAAAATTTTTAAAAGTTTAGCCAGGAGTGGGGGCATGCACCTGTAGTCCCACCTTACTCAGGCGGCTAAGGCAGGAGGATCGCTTGAGCCCTGGAGTTCAAGGCTGCAGTGAGCTAGGATTATACCGCTGCACTCCAGCCTGCGTGGCAGAGCGAGACCCTGTCTCAAACAAAACAAAATAGACAAACAAAGAAACAAACAAAAACCACAACCTAAGTGTGAGGGCATATTGCCATAAATGGAATAGGAAATGGAGATTTGGGTTTCTCATCATAGCAGGAGTGACTAAAATCCAAAGAATGAATGAGTTCTCTCAAGAGAAAGTTTAGAGGCAAAAGGAGGCCAAGAAAACCTGTTGTCAGAGGTAAGAGAAGAAAGAGGGACCAGCAAAGGAGAAAAACCAAATATTTATTCTTCTAGTTCCCACTCTCTCATGGACATGGAGACAGTTGCAGATGCCTTTCAGCCAAGGATTCGGATCCACACTATAAATATAACAGGCAACTGCCTTATTGCGAAAAGGCATTTTGGGATCACCAGTCCCCTTCAGACCCGCAGACATGCACATCCATCCCAGTGGTGACGTCCCTCTTCTCTCTCTTCAACAGATCGACTTTGTGGCTCATGATGACATCCCGTATTCTTCTGCTGGCTCTGACGATGTTTACAAGCATATAAAGGAGGCAGGTGAGGCATTCCCCTGTGTTCACCTGTCTGCCACGTCACAGTAATCGGGTGTAATAAGAGACATCTGCCCTAGGACACCTGCAGCATATACATCTGGGGAGTTGGAACTTCAGGTGTCTTCCCAGCAGCTTCTACAGGCCTCTGCTGACATGTGCTAAGGCTCAGTCATAGCACAGACACCATTTAGGTATTTCTACAGGAATTAACCTGAGCACCAAAGCACTCAACTTCAGGTCTGAGTCTTGATTTTAGGGCTATCAGACTAAAATCACAGGACCCTATGGCTTAAAGGGCAATCATTTTCCCCATTCATAATTAAGTCTTGATATTGAAATTTTTTTATACTCCAAAGCAATTTCCTTCCAGAAAATGACAGATAACTAGCTAATTAACAATCTGGACTCCTTATCTCCAAAGTCGGTCCTGCCATATTTCTAGTGTCATCCTGTTATGTGAGAGTGATATCGCCAGGTACCACATGCAGAGGCAAACAAAGAAAGGATAAACATTTTAATAACTTGGCTTATTTTCTGCTATTTTACTATCTATCATGCATCTCATCTATAGGCACTGTAGGTGCATCTGTGCATACCTTCCTACATATGTTAAGTACAGATACTCCAGTGAGTTACTACATGCTTAGGGATTTCAAGAAATCTAATGTACCTCACATTATACTAGAGCTGCCCCCATTGTTGACACCTGCCATCACAGCCATCTTCCCCACTCCTGGGGACCACTGGAACTCTACCTAGCTTGCTCCCACCCTTCTCCACTCTCAGCCTGTTGCTGCTAGAGCCTTTTCCTGGTACTCACGGACCTTCAGACTCTTAAGGTAGGATGGGCTCCTAAGTGTCACTAACCCAGGCTCCTACTCCTTCTTTGGCATCATTGCCAGCTCCTGGTAGAACCGATGCTTGTATATTTCCCGTGATGGGGAGCGCCCTGCCTCCCAAGGAAGCCCATTTCATCTTTGGATGGTTTTGACTGTCATTGGCTAACCCACAAATCCCCCTGAGTGCACTCACAAGCGAGGAATTGTCTGAGGGAAAATGGGATACAAAGATGAATCAGACACAGCCCTTACCCTTGAGAGAGAGAGCAGAGACAGACATAAATAATTACACCAAAATATGATAAACCTGTGGTGGGATATACACAACAGGCTGGGAGCTATGTCCAAAGGTGGGACTGTCTGAAGGAACACAGCATACCTGGAGAAAATGAAAATGTTAATGTAGGGGAGGGTGTGTAGAGGTGAAGGTAGAGATGGAGACTGGCAGGGCGGGTTGGTTTTCACTTAACTTCTGTTTGTAACATGGAGCCAAACACCGCTCTGAGGCAGCGGAAGTGCCATGATCAGGTTCCTTGTGCAGGAAGGAGCAACTGGGGGGGGTGGTTTCTGTAACTGAACCTAAGTAGGAGCCCCCATTTCCACAGCTTACAGAAAAAAAACACGCTTGACATTTGTAGTCATTCAGACTCTCCTAGATTTATACTTAGAGCGTGTAAAGTTTTTGCTTTTGTTTCCTGGGGTGATCTAAGTGTCTGGGGCCTATATGTTGGCCTGGCATGGGACAGGGATCTGGCTCTTGCCGACCTTTAGTTATAGGGTACCAAGACCCGCTCAGCCATCACCCCTGCCTAGCAGACCCCTCTCAAAGCCTCTGACACTCAAGTCATCTCCTCTACCCGTTCCCCAGCCACCCTCTGCTTTGGCCTGTCCTGGCCACAGCCTCAGCTGTAGGATTCCCTTTCTTGTGCTACAGGTGTGCCACCCAGCAGTCATGCTGATCTTAGATCTCTCAGCTGCCTTCCATGTTCCTCTTGAAAGTCCCCAGGAAATTTTAGAATGTCCTCCATAATCTACTGGAGGGCAAAGGAAAGCGGGCAGTGGGAGGGAGCCATGTCAGGCCCTGCCTGACCTGCCCACCAGGAGGAATGCTCTCCCGAAACCTCCGCATGTTGACCTCTGTGAGATGATTTCTTCCCAAAGTTCCTGGCACTAAACAGGGTGTCAGCCCTCCCTGCTCTGGGCTTTCTAAAGGGGTCTCTTTCTTCCCTGCCCCTGCCCCTGCCCTTGAGATTTGAACCTGAGTAAGAGAACCTGCTCCTGTTCTCTCACTTCTGCTTCTTGCCTCCTGATCCCTCTCTGGGCTCCTTCCCTCAAACCAAGGAGGAGCTTTTCTTCTTCCTGGAGGCCAGAAAACAGCCCCTTGGTTCATTTCATGCCTTCCCACTGTAGGGCTTACAGTCAAACAGTCTGTACCCTGAGTCTTCCCAGCCTCTGCTTCTTAATCATGCAAGCGACACATTCTGGGATTTAGAACACCCTTTTTGTATTCCTCAAAGCCTGGCTCTTCCCAGTGACATCCTTGCCTTTCATAACTCTTGTTTTTCAAACGAGCCTTAAAAGGAGCCTGTCTTAGAAGTCAAAGGCTGAACACGGTCTCCTGTGTTCTCAGCTACATCGACCTCCCCTGTGAAGTGATGAAGGTCTCAGTGTAAGTGGGAACAGGGCCTTAGGAGAGACATGTCCCCTAGAAGTGAAAACAGCATTGAATAATAGTTCAGAAACTTATTCTGTTACATAGAATGTACTTATTCTCCCCAGTGGTGTTTTTGTTGGTTCACACCCCTCGGGGGCAAGTCTGGGAAGCTCCACGCCATCCCTAGCAGGGATGGTGGTCAGGACTGTACCATCCTCTCACAAGGGCTCCCTCAGAGGTCAGGAGCATTGGATAAGAATGGGACACCTGACATTCTCAAGTCGCAATCTTATTTTTAGGAGTTCTAAGAAAGGAAACCCCATGTACTTCAGACTTGGAAGGCTGCTGAAGAACGCAGAGCAGGGGGAGGGGGAGAAGAAACTGGCTGATGCCTCAGTTACATCAAGATGGGTATGGCATGGGGTGATTAATACCTTTTTAAGTCTTTGTAAGATCTGAGCTGTGAACCACCCGCTGCTTTCCTAAAATTGCCATAAGGACCTGGTATACACTAGTGCTTGTCAAACTTAAATGTGCCTACAGATTGTCCGTGGAATCTTGTGAAAATTCAGATTCAGATTCAGTAAGTCTAGTGGGGACTGAGAGTCCCGTTCCTAATGAGCTCCCAGGTTGTTAGATGCTGCAGGTCCATAGACCTCACTTAGAGTAGCAAGGATCTAGAGCAGGGATTCTGGTCCAGGTGAGTTACCTCCAGGGTTAATTGAAACAGAGTTTCCTGGGGAGATAGTTCTTCAGCTACCTGGTAGTATAGGAACAAGCATTTGGTAGTGGTTTTCTTTCTGGGCGAGTGGCTTCCAGTGAGGTAATAATAAGTTGCATTCCTGATTTTAGGGAGTAAAATGTCAAGTTCCAATTGTTTAGGTGTAGGAACGGGTCCAGCATTTTCCAGTAATCCAGTGTCCCTATTATTGAATAAGAGAGTGACTCCCAAAGTTAGTGACTTAAAAGAGCCACTTAATTTGCTCATGATTTGGTGGGGCAGGATTTTAGCAGGGGCTTGGCTGGGTGGTTCTTGTTTGGCGTCTCTCAAACAGTTGCAGTCAGATGTTGGTGGGGGCCGCCATCATCTGAAGGCTCAAGAGGGGTGGGACACACAGATGGTACACTTATGTGGCTGGCCTTGGATGTTGGCTGTCATCAAGGAACTCAGTTTTTTTTTTTTTTTTTTTTTTTTTTTGAGACAGAGTCTCACTCTGTTGCCCAGGCTAGAGTGAGTGCCGTGGCGTCAGCCTAGCTCACAGCAACCTCAAACTCCTGGGCTCAAGCGATCCTCCTGCCTCAGCCTCCCGAGCAGCTGGGACTACAGGCATGCGCCACTATGCCTGGCTAATTTTTCTATATATATATTTTTAGTTGTCCATATAATTTTTTTCTATTTTTAGTAGAGACGGGGTCTCGCTCTTGCTCAGGCTGGTCTCGAACTCCTGACCTCGAGCGATCCACCCGCCTCGGCCTCCCAGAGTGCTAGGATTACAGGCGTGAGCCACCGCGCCCGGCCAAGGAACTCAGTTTTGGTTGTCACTGGGGCGCTTAGACATGGCCTCTTCATGTTGCTTGGGCCTCTCAGCATGGCAGCTGAGAGGGAGTATCCACAGAGCAAGCAAGCTTGAAAGAAGCCATAAGGCTTCTTCTGACCTAGTCTTGGAAGTTGCACTGGGTCACTTATGTGACATCCTATTTGGTACAAGCAAGTCAACGAGGCCAGCCCAGATTCAAGGGGAAGGGAATTGTGGCCATCTTTAATCCACCACAATTCTCTTTCCATATTGAATACTCAAGTGATCTTTTACTTGCCCTGGGAACACAGGCATAAGCCTATGTGTGACTTTTCATACGCACAAGGACTCTTCCTTATGATCCATTCATCTGCTCTGCTGATTCCTTACCAGGAGGGAGAGTCACAGTAAAGCTCTCTTTGGGGCCCAGATAGAAAAGGCCAGAGTTCACCGTGGGAGAAAGATGCTCACAAATGGCCTGAGCATCCACATTTGGCTTTACACTCTAATCATGGTTTATTTTGAAAGTAAAAAATCACATTAAACAAAACCAGAGATATCAAGGGCATGAATTAAGCTTTACAACACTCTGCTCTGCTTGTTAGAGCTACATGTCAAAATCCTCTAGCAAAGCAGGATGAAAAGATGGAGCTTAAATTAAATAGACTGTAAGGTCCGCATTACTCATCACCATTCTAATATTGCCTACTACTGTTGCAAGTTTTCTTCATTAACATGTGCTTGCAGCTTCTTAAAATAGCTCCATAACCAAATGCTGCAATTCTAAAAAGCATGATAAAAAAGGTTCTCTGATCATGTTCATTACTGAATATTTTTAGCAGAGCAATAATTAGGATTTGGAGGAAGCTGGGTGCCTCATTATGTCAACAGAGGGCTTGGCTTCTTTCAGAGACCTACCTCCCAACCAGCCAAAGCAAATCTCTCCCCAAGCCCAAATCTACTTTCAGTTACTCAAACACACTCAAAACACTCACCTCTGGCTTTAAAGAAGGGGGGAGCTCGTGTCACTAATGTCTAAATGACTTGCTAAAATCCATTAGTAGCTAGAGGATTGTCTTAATATTTCAGCAGCAGAGGTGTGGGTAAAATATCTGTCTGCTGAAAGATGAAATGGATTTCTCACCACGAAGCTCCCCGCTGCTCCTACCAATGTGGGGGTGGCATCCCAGGCCCCCCAGCTTGGGATCACTCAGGGTTCCGCCACCCACTAGGGCCCCCTGCACAGCTGGCCAGCCTGGGTGCAATTTATGTCCATGTGTTTAGATGTTTGCACCTTCTGCCTTCTATTTGGTTTTCTGTGTTAGATTCTGCCCTCCTAGAAAGGATAAAAAGAAGTGTTTGGCCTAGTGGCAAATCCCAACTCTGTCCTCTGAGCCACAGAACATTAGAAACAGGATGCTTTGTCAGTAACAGCAGCAGCGCTACCCTGCTGCTGGTACTGTGAATTTGTAGATGATGTCAAAAGTAAGCTCCAAAGGGACACTCTGGTTGGGGCTGCAAGACAGAAACATTCAGAGAGAACTGGATTTCAAAGGGCACTTAGAGATCAATAATCATCTAGTCATTCATTCAACAAATATTCCTGTCGTGCCTGTTTGTCGCTGGTGCGGAGAATATAGAAACGAACAAGAAAGGTGTGTTCCCTTCCCTCATGTGGCTTATAGTCAGGTGGGGAAGACCGTTACTGAACAAGTTATTTTAGAAAGATCTTGCAGTATTTGAAGGAAAAGGAAGTGGCCCATGGGAAGGAATAACAACCAGGAAAACCTACTCTTGGGGTGGAGAGATTTCCTTGAGGAAGTGACACTAAAGCTGAAACCCAGTGGATGACCCAGAGTTACCAGGTAGAGATTGTGTCTGGGGCAGAGTGAGGGGAGGGGAACCAGCAATTTCAGGACACCAAAGAAGTCCAGTGTGGCCAAGATCATGCCAGCTGCTGCAGAGCCCAGTTAAGGATTCGACTGTAAGTCCAGAGGTGTGGATCTTGCTTTGTGGGTTGAGACAGACAAAATGACATCGTTAGAGACTGGTATTTAGGCTCTTGCTGTGATCTCTGAACAAGATGGTGTTGGGTTGGTTTAGGATAGAGGATGGAGAAAAGTGGGTGAATTAGGGGAACGTGTAAGAAGTAGATTGGGAACTTAATTGGATATGGAGAGTGAGGGAGAGGTAAATGGCACAGGGGAGTCCCAGGTCATCTTGTCCTGCCACTTCTTTCTCAGCTGAGGAGACTAAGGTTAAGTAACTTGCCTTCAGAGGGTTTGAGCGATTTGCCCGAGTCTGCAAACCGAGAGCCCAGTGCCCTTGTCCCCAGGCCCTGCCTATCATGCCGTCGCACGCCTGATATCTGATTGAGTGGCCCTAATGATATTAGGTAGAAAGATCTCAGTGGCCAATAACATGTCATTTCAGTTGACAACAGAACTGTGAGAATAAACCCGATGATTGTCTTTGTTAATATTTGTGACTTCTTTATTTATAGTCGTATTTTGGGTGGTACACACAAATATATCTTTGATGACTTTGAGGAAGTTCTATTAGAACCCGGCATCCTCTGTGGTTGTTTATTTTTACTCAGTCCCACATATTCTAGTTGAAAGGGCCTTTGAGCAGTGAAACCACCGTGCAGAGTAGAGAAAGATAAAATCATCTAGCACCTCCATGGGCATGTCTTTAGATCAGAGACAACAAAAGTAGTACACTTTTTCTTCTTTTTCCTTCAGTGTAACATGATGTAGACTTCCTTGGGGAAGAAGAGAAGTTGCCGTGATCTAATTCGCTGACTCAGTTGTTATTCTTCATTCACTCACTCAATTTGCATTTATTGAGCACTTTTCGTGTGCTGGACACAGGAGCACTGAGCTGGGTGCTGGGGTTGCAAAGACAATTAAGGCATCGTCTGTTCTTTCAAAATGTTCACTTTCTACATGGAGGCAGGTATTAAAAATATGTTTGTTCATGGTAGACAAGTTATGTCCTAGATGTTGTGCATTCTGCCTGGTGATGTCAGAAAAGACTTCCCAGAGGTGTGACCTTGAATCTGGACCTTGCAGGATGAGGAGGCGCTCTGCAGTTGATGTGGGCAGGGACAGGGTCTCCAGGGCAGAAAGGAAGGGCTCAGCATGAGCAAACGCCAGGAGCCCGGCACGTGCGTGGTGCATCCTGGGAACAGGTCCCGGAAGGTGAACACGCAGCGTTTATGGTAGGGAGGAAGTGTATGGAACTGAGGCTAGAAGAGACAGCTGGAGCCAGATGTGAAGGCCTCACTGGCACACCCAGGAGCTCCAAGTTTGCCCTGGAAAGGAGGGCCATTAAAGGAAATGGGTCAACCAAGGCGATCTTAATTTTTCCTTTTTATCTCCTCTTTCCTACCTGAACAGGGATGTTTGTTCCAACACAGAGAACAGAAGGCATCTCAACATCAGACATCATCACCAGAATTGTCCGTGACTATGATGTTTATGCTCGGCGCAACCTCCAGAGAGGGTACACAGCCAAGGAACTGAATGTCAGCTTCATAAATGTAAGTGTGCCACCATACACCCTCTCAAGACAACCATGTCACACCACTACGACCACCACTGCTGCTGTTTATTGAGTGCTTACTATGTTCTATGCAGTGTTCTTAATGCTTTGCATTTATTGTCTCATTTAATCCACATAACAACCCAATGATGTATTATTATCCCCATTTTACAGATGAGGAAACCAATATCCAAAGGGGTAACATAAGTTAACCAAAGAACGCAGGTGATGAGCTTCACATTTTATAAAGAAGCTTCCTCACTTCCCTCCCCACATCCCAACCTCCTTCTTCAGAGTTTTCAGACTTGGTTGAAGGGTTTCTGGGACATCTGCCCCTTGTGAAAGGCAAGACTTGTCTTCTGCTCAAAGGATAGGAAGGAGGGCAGAGACAAGGAAAAGCTAAACCCAGAGAAAACTTTTTTGTCTTCACGTTTTAAAATTTTCATTTTATTAAGGCCTTACAGATGTGCATTAGAAACCTTAACAGCCGTTTTTTTTTTATTGTCCAAAGAAATTATAGCTGCTTAAATGAAGTCTAAAGTCTTTGGCTTCCTTCTGTAGTTCTACCATATTGTTCCCACAGAACTGCTGTTAGTTTAATAATAGAGCAATTGTTAAAACAATCTTTAAAACAAGCAAAACAAGCTGTTACAAAGCAAAGAGGGCAGCCCAGTTGCTGGAGGTGATGTTAGTGATTCTGGTCAACTGTGTTTGCCTGGCCTCTGAGAGGCTGACATTTCATATTCAAACAAGAACCCTCCAAACATACAGAATTCCAGTCCCCCAAATAGATACTGTATTTTCAAAGGGTGATTTGTCTACAAAACTAGATACTTAAAAATTATGTATAGCCATAATTATCCAGCAGCTCATGCAATTGATCATCGGTACCTTCAAAATAGGAGGGGGGTCATTAATTGTAAATCAGTGAATATTAATTGTCCTCACGAAGCAGGGAGTGTTGGAAATGCAGGCTCTGTGGCTTCATACAAGCTGGGCAACAAAATGGAAAATGTCGGGTT